>NW_026057587.1:3596595-3642707 GCF_023721935.1 Panthera uncia | reverse complement strand
CCCTCCCTCCCTTCCCTCCTCCCTTCTCTCCTTTCCTTCCCTCCCTTCCTCTTTTCCCTCCTCCCTCCCTTCCCTCCTCCCTCCCTCCCTTCCCTCCTCCCTTCTCCCTTCTCCCCCCTCCTCCCTCCCTCCCTTCCTATAAGCAGCTCTGCAAAATACATTTTCACACGTGTCTTTGTTTTTTTTTCTCCTCTTTTGTTTGACGTGCTGTGAAAATGCTGCCGAGAAAGTTGTAAACTCAGTATCGTCTCCTGAGCAGCTCTGGTCCCGTTGGTGCCTGTTTGTACTTCTGTCTTTCTTCTTTCTTGTTTATTCGTGTCCTTTGCCTTTGTTTTGGGTGGTTTCGCCGTCGTTTTCTTCTCCTCGAACGCCAGGGATCGCTCGTCGGTGCCGCCATTTGGTGCTGTTTCTTTGGCTCCCGGCACCTGAGATAAAGGCCTGATGTAGCTCTCTGTGACCGTGCTGAGTGCCTTTCGAGTGGCTTCACTTCTGACGTCCGCGAGAGACACGTGCCATCATCGTCCCCTGTGGTGCAGGCGGGCAGGCTTGGGGACGGCGGGCCCCGGCCCCTTGCCGTATGCTCCTGGGTCTGGGGGTGGCCGAGCCGGGACCCCGGCCCCACGCCCTCGGTCTCCACACCTACGTTCTCCACCACACACCCCTGCCCTGCCGAGCGGCTGCTCAGTCGCGTCCCCATGCACGTACATGTGACGTGTGTGTGTTCACGTCCCGCGGCCTGAAGCAGCCTCCCCGGGCGGCCGGGAAGCCGGACACCTTTGCCGGAGCGGGGTACGGTTTGTGGCCTGATCGGTGGTCCCGAGATCCCACTGGTTGATCTGTACTTTTAAACACTCCGGGAATCGCACAGAGAGGGAAGGATGTTCCCGGGGAGGAGAACGTGGTGCCCGAGGGATGAGAAGTGAGCACAGACGAGCACCATACCCGGGGCCACCCGACTGGACCTTCCACGTTCTGCCCAGGACAGGGAACGAGTCAGGAAGAGCGGGACCAGCCTGTGCAGACTGTGGCCCGGGAATCTCTGACACCCACTCGGGGTGGGGGGTCGAGAGAAGGGAGGGATTTATCGCTCCGCGGTCCAGGCGGGGCCGGTCTGTCCCACGTTCCTCTCGGCCCTGCTTTCCTTGATGTCGACGGTCCTCAGCGTGGGGTTCCTGGGACACGGCCTTTACTTCCATGTGGCAATTGTGTTTCCTCCCATTTTTGCTTCAAATGCGTGGTCCTCTGGGGCTGTCTCGCCTCCCAATTTTGATAGATGTGAGTGTGGGAAACGTTTCATCTCATTCTAACCTGACGATGAGTAAAACAGCTGGCAGATGGTCAGTGCCCAACCTCAGCGATGGGGAGGTGGCAGGGACTGGGGTGGGTTCCGGGGGGGGGATGGCAAATGCAAGCCCCCTCAGAAGCTCCAGCTCCCTCTGCCAGCCAGCAACGTGGGATCGGTCCCAGCACCTCCGAGTTTCCAGAAGCTGGACATCGGGATCTTAATGTCAGCCCTCCTTGTGTGTAAATGTTGCAACTGTGTTGATTTTTTAAAGAAGAACTGTCTTATATGGATCAAATGTGGGGCAGACTAGGGGTAACCTCTTTAAAAAAATTGTTTTTTAAATAACATTTAAAAAGTGTTAAATTTTTTAACATGTAAAAACATTTAAAACATAAAAACATAAAAAACAAAAACATAAAAAACATGAAAAACATAAAAAAACATAAAAAACATTTAAAAACATTAAATAACATTTAAAAAAATGTTTATTTTTGAGAGAGGGAGACAGAGTGGGGAGGGGCAGAGAAAGAAGGAGACACAGGATCCGAAGGGAGCTCCAGGCTCCGAGCTGTCAGCACAGAGCCCGACACGGGGCTAGAACTCGTGAACCGTGAGATCACAACCTGAGCCGAAGTCGGACGCTTAACTGACTGAGCCACTCAGGCGCCCCTACTAGGGGTAACCTCTCAGATAGTGCCCTGAGCCCCCAGGGTGGGGAGAGTCCAGCAAAGGGATGAGTCCGTGGTAGGCAGGAGCGCGGGCCGTGTTGGCGGGGACACTGGACGTGGGAACTTGAAATGGAGTGGCCACTTCGGAGAGCGCTTTAGCTGTTTATCTGACCCAGAATTTGCTCCTAGATATTTACCCAACACAGACTTGTATACAAACCTTTGTAGTAGCATTCATAAGAGCCCCAGGCTGGAAACAACCCAAATGTCCACGGACAGGGGGAGGCATAGGAAGACGTGGCCCCTGCACACAATGAAACACTTCCAGCAGCGAGGGGAACGGAGCGCCGGGGCCCCAGCAGCACGGGAGCCTCGGAAGCTCAGCCCGGTGAAGGCAGCCGGGCACCAGAGGCCACTTGTCACAGATTTCCTGCACGTGAGGTTTCTTGTTTCACTTTCTCCGTATTTACTTATTTAATTTAAATTTTAGTTAATCTACGCCGCAGCGTTGGCTTCCAGAGTAGAACTCAGTGATTTGTCACTTACACACGACTCATCGTCAGGGAAATACGAACCCAAACCCCGATGGGACACGACCTCGCATCTGTCAGAGGCCAACAGCAACAACACAGGAAACAGGTGCTGGCGAGGTCGCGGAGAGAGGGGACCCTCGTGCACTGCCGGTGGGAATGCAAACTGGTGCAGCTGCTCTGGAGAACAGTGTGGAGGTTCCTCCAAAAGTTACAAAGAGAACTACCCTACGACCCGGCAATTGCACCAGGAGGTGTTTATCCAAAAGATACAAAGCTGCTGATTCAAAGGGGCGCGTGCCCCACGTGTTTACAGCAGCGCTATGGACAAGAGCCAAAGTCTGGAAAGAGCCCAGATGTCCTAAAACAGGCAAGGTGTTTGCCTGAGGCTGGGCGTGGGGACTGGCCGCAGGTGGGCCAGGGCCTTACAGCGGGTGAATTGTACAGTGTGCACATTACACCTCGACAGAAGTGCAGTTCAAGAAGCCACGTCGCCCCCCAACGCAGGACCTGGGAGTGTACATCGTCCTGGGGACACCTTCCAGAGTTTGCTCGCGGCCTGCAGAGCACCGGATGGGCAGCAGAGGGCGCCCCACCACAGCCCCTGGGTCCAGGCTTTCCGCCCAGCTGTGGAATGTGGCTTCTTTTTGTCCTTGGCAGCTGTTTTCTCAAAAACCTGGGGTTAATAGAATCTGTGTCAATCAAATCCCGTGTTCTCGCTGACCCGTGCGACCCTTTAAGAGCTGTTTATCACCGCTTCTGAAGGCGGCTGAGCCAGCAGTACATGAATAATTCACAAACAATGGTTACCTGGAGGACGGCCCCGCGAGCAGGATCCCTGCCGCCAACGCTTTTGTCCAACGGAGGCCATTCAGGCCCCGCGAGAGTCCCCGGACAGCGGGGACTCTGGTCGATACGTGGAATGAAAGGCTGGGTCTGTGCTTCAATAAGCCGGGCCTCCTGAGAAGGTGGCTTCGGGGAGTTTCCCACAATGCTCGGTGGCGCCCCGTGATCCCGCTGGAGATGGGGAGAGCGGGGCCGGGAGGAAAGGAGCACACAGGTGACCGTAGCGGCCAGACGCGTCAGTGGTCGGCTTGTCCAGACCACTCCCTGTGGGAGCCTGAGCCACTCTAGAATTCCCAACGTTACAAATACAAAAACAAACCACTTGTGCCACGTACATTTTCTCAACGCCCCCACAGCCGTCTTGTTAACGATCCTCCCTCCGTAAGCCCGGGGCCACCGGGTGGCAAAGAGCGTGAGCCCCCTTCTTCGGTGGCGCCGGTGGGATGGGGCCGGGTGCCGGTGGTCATCTCCCCGTGGGGACCGAGGAGAAGCCGATCCAGGGCCGCTGCGGCATAGACGGCACGAGTTCCAAGCTGGCGGGAGAGGCCCAGGTGAGCCTGGACAGAAGGAGAACCAGGGTCTAGAAGACCACGTGATCCAGCTGAACTGAAGACGGTGGCTGGCGGTCAGATTCAAGGTGGCCTTGCCAAGGAGACAGAATGCGGGTGTGAGGGGAGCAGTGTGGCTGGAGCCCCTGCCCCCTCCCTCGCCCCCAGGGTCGTCTTGCTGGAGGAAGCAGATTCATAAAGGGCAAGGCGGCCTGATGCCCGCGTTCAGAATCAGAGCAAAGAAACGAAACAGTGTATCAAAGCGGCTCCGGGTCTACGATCTTCATGGCAACTTTCAAACATGTAAAACACGTGGAAGAATTGTACACGAACAGAGATGTGCCCGCCATCCGGATTCTACAATGAGCACGTCGCTAGGTTTGCTTTGGCATAAATTTACCTACCTAGCCATCCCACTGTCCATCTGTGAATTCATCTTACTATTATTTTAAAAAAAGCTGGGGCGCCTGGGTGGCTCAGTCGGTTAAGCGTCCGACTTTTGGCTCAGGTCATGATCTCACAGTCCATGAGTTCGAGCCCCGCGTCGGGCTCGAGGCCTGGAGCCTGCCTCGGGTTCTGTGTCTCCCTCTTTCTGCCCCTTCCCTGCTCATGCTCTGTCTGTCTCTGTCTCAAAAATAAATAAAAACATTAAAAAGAATTAAAAAATAAGCTTTATTTATTTTGAGAGTGAGAGAGCAGGGGTGGGGCAAGGAGAGAGAGGGAGAGAGAATCCCAGGCAGGCCCCATGCTATCAGCAAAGAGCCAGACATGGGGCTCAAACTCATGAACCGTGAGATCAGGCCCTGAGCCAAAACCAAGAGTCAGACGCTTAACCGACCGAGTCACCCACGCGCCCCTATTATTATTTTTGATCAAAAACATCTTTTCAGATTCTAAAATGCCACACAATTGAAAGGTACTGGCTCGTGTCAGCATCCTAAAATCTTTTCCAGTCCACTGGGTCCAGTTTAGATCCAGTGTCCCTAATGGTAAATGTCCTAGGACCCCTGTTGCTTGCAAATACATGACGCTGTTTCAGGATTGCTGCTGTGGGCCAGGGTAACGGAAGCAGCCCAGCTGAGCCGCGTGCTGAGAGAGCGCACGCCTCACTCCTGGCCGAGGGCTGCTGGGCAGGGCGGACATCCACCCGGTGCCACATACGAGGCCTTGCTCTCGGGCTTTCCGCGCACGGACCCGTTTCAGGCTCACACAAACCTGTGAGGCTGTCCTCCCATTTTACAGATGAGGGGACTGAGGCACAGATCATTTTGGCGGCTTGCCCAAGTCTGCATGCCTGCCCGTGGCTGGTGTGTACAAGGCACCCAACAGATGAACGCAAAGCAGTACCGTTTCTGACCAAACTGGCTGCAGTTTTTGAAAAACGATTGTGCCAAATGTTGGCGAGGATGTTGGGGAAGAGGCGTCGCTCGCGGATGCAAACAGATGCGCCCTGGGAAGAGTTTGGCAAAGTGAGTCAAGAGCCGTAGAAACGCCCGTGTCAGTTGACCCAGGTGTTTGTTCCTAGGGACGCATTGCGGTGAAATCAGGAAGGATATACAGCCGAGTTTACATCCAGGAATGTCCACCGCAGGCTCGGCGGTGTTCCGGGACGGCTCTATGAGGACCGTGTTCAAACGCCAGGACTGGAAAGGAAAGCTTACGTAATGGGTGAGTGTTAAGTAGGACAAATCTGGTTACAGAACAGAATCCAGGAGAAAGAAAGTAACAAGGATCTTCCTCTAATGTTACAGGTTGTAGAAAATAAGAGGATACATTTAAGAGAATACACGTAATAAAATAACAATACACGCGACACATCGGAACGGTAGGTGCCAAAACCAGGAACGGTAATTATTTCAAAATGGGGCTGTCCGGGGGCAGGAGGTCACAGTACCGTTTATCTTTGGGCTTGTTCGTGTTTTCTGCAGCAGGTGCACATTTACGCGCCACGTTAGGAATCGGATGCCGTCCCTCCCTCCCAGAATTGAGGTAAGAGAGAGGCAAGCAGCCCAGGCTTCATTTGTTTTTTTTTCTCTCTTATTTTTTGAGAGTTAAGGAAGCTTCGGCAAGAGGGGAGGGGAACCGGCAGGTGGCACCAGAGGGTCGTGAGGGTCTCCAGCTGTGACCGGTGGCCGGTGGGATGGTGTGCGGAGCCCGGTGGTGAGGACCAGTCCCAGGTCCCGGTGATGCGGGCAGAGCCGGGGGTGGGGCCGACATGGGGAAATGCGGCTGGCAAGGGCCAACGCCTACCCTCACGCGCACCTGCGCGCGCCTCAGGTTTTATAAACCCTCACCTTTAAAAATCAGACAATCTTGGGGCGCCGGGGGGGGGGCGTTGCTCAGTCAGTTAAGCATCTGACTCTTGATTTCAGCTCAGGTCATGATCTCGAGGTTGGTGGGTTCGAGCCTCGTGTCGGGCTCTGTGCTGACTGCAGAGCCTGCTTGGGATTCTCTCTCTCCCTCCCTGTCTCGCTCTCTCTCTCTGCCCCCCCCCCCAAGTAAATAAGTAAACCTAAAAAAATCATAATCTGAGGCAGGTGTGAAACAGCGGAAAAGGGAACTCAGGGTGGGGCAGAGCAGTGGTTTGTGGACATAAACAGTGGTGAGTGTTGCTCACGATTTTTTATTTTCCAAGGGGAAGGGAGACTGACCCAGGAGAACCACAAGCGGACCTTGTTGGTCTAAGCCCTCACCCAGAGAGGACACCCAAGGAGCGGTAATAGTAACAGTCATAGCTGTCAGCAGGTGTGGTCAGAGCTGGAAGCAGGACCCCGAGACCTATGGGTCGGCCTCTGGGAAGAAATGGGTCAGATTTCTTCTACATTAATGAGCGTAGATACATCTGGTTCAGCTAGATTCTAGAAGCGTTCGCCGAATACCTTTTCAATGACGGCGATGATGCACCATCATTTGCAGAAGGCCGGCCGTGCCGCCAGCTTCCCACGCGAGTGCGTCCCGTTCCCGGCGCGCAGGCACGGTGTCGTCACCCCTGCACACAGACGAGGAACGGAATCCTGTCGAGGCGGAAGGGGGTTCCCCAAAGCTAGAATTTATTGCACGTGGAATCAGTGAGGATGGGTCAGCTCTTGCCACTGTAATAAGCACGTTGAAAACCTCGGCCAGTTAACTCTGTGATTATTCCTCCCTCGTGCTGTGGGCCTGTCAGCCTGGAGGAGGGCCTGGCTGGAGGAGTGCTAGCTCAGTCACGTTCCGTGGGGAACCACGTGTGGACCCGGAACCAACATGCGCGCACACACACACACACACACACACACACACAGGACAAATCTGCACAGAGCGCTGGCCCGAGCACAGCACGTGTTCTGCCGAGTCATGGAGGGTGTTTAGCTGGTGCTTCTCCTCTTGTGAGAAAGGCAGGTGTATACTGTGCAGAGCTTGCACAACAGTGCTGTGTTAGGTCCTGTGAGTATTTCAGTTTTATGTGAGAAGATGCCCCCCTTTTAAAACTATTTATGTATTTTGAGAGAGAGACAGAGTGAGAGTGGGGGAGGGGCAGAAACAGAGAGAGGGAGACACAGAATCTGAAGCGGGTTCCAGGCTCCGAGCCATCAGCACAGAGCCCGACGTGGGGCTCGAACCCACAGACCCGTGAGATCATGACCTAAACTGAAGTCGGACGTTGAACCGACTGAGCCACCCAGGCGCCCTGCCAAACTTTATTTTGTATCTAAGTATACGACACAAATATATCATTTCTTAGATATGCATTTAACAAGAAAATGTAAATTTTGGATCCCCCCAAATTCAAGACAACATTTTGAGAAAAATAAGTGAACACAGTCTCAAATTGCACTGAAAGGTCAGTGGGCAGAACCTCGAAGTGGGTGTTTTGGAAAGGGTGCCCCGTGTCAGCAAAAGGGCCGAGCATCTCCGACATCCCGCAGGCACGTCCTTCAAAGCAGCCGTTACAAGAATTACACGACTTGTCCAACGGGAGTGATGTTTTATGAGGTTTTGCTAACATGACAGCTTGGTACGTCCTGGCAGGATTTCTGTTGTTTCTGAGTGACGTGGTGGGAACCCGGTTGGGGCGTCCGGGTGGACGTGTAACCTGTAATACCTTATCCCGTGTAAAATGATAGGAAATAGGTCTGGGGGGCACTTTGGCGCAGACTTTCTGACTGTTCCGGGAAGGGATTGTTGAGACGGTGAGTAAACGGCATCTATGCGGTGGTGTGGGCATTTGATGGGGCTGAAAAACCCGACAATCCGAGAGTCCCCGACTCCAGATAAAGGAGCTGAGACCACGCGTCTGGATGTGCTCTGGAGGCGTCCGTCCCAGCTCAGGAAAGAGGACGACCCGACCACCCAGAGGCCGAGGTCCCCGGGGCCGCAGTGGGCGCCCCGCGTGTGCGGCCGGCCGGGAAACAGCTCGCTGCCGCGTCAGCTCCCAATGGGTGGCACGCAGGTGTTCAGTTTATGAAAGTGTGACGGCACGCCCTGGGAAGTCACCGCGCGAAGCGTGAAGTCCCCAGCGTCCCCACAGAGCGACTTTCTGCCGGTCCACAGGCACCGGGACTCGGAGGCACCGAGGAGGGCTGCTGTTCCCGAGGACAGAGCGCGGACGTCTTTGCCCCCCTGCATGGCGCGGGCGGTCCGGCTCCGGCGAGGGACAGCGGCCGGTCAGCGGCCGCCAACGGCGACCGTCACAGACCGGGGGCGGGGGGGGGGGGGGCCCCCCGTCGCCTCCCAGAGGGGGGGGGGGCGTGTGGAGGCCAAGTGCAGGTCAGCGGCGTGGCCTGGCCGCCCAGGGAGAGGTCTGCTGCACGCTCGGGGTCCAGGGAGGGTCTCTTCACCTGTGTTGCTCGGGGGTGTGGGCTGAAGGCAGAGCTGCTGTCAAGGGCACGGTCCTCTTGTGACCACACCGAGGATGCAAAGGACGGAGCTCGGATGTGTGAACACCTTTCACGCATCTGACCTGGTCATACTCCTGATGCTGCAAAGGTCACCGTCAGGGAGGCCCCCGCTCCCCTGGCATCCCCCTGGTGCCCCCCTGGCGTCCCCCCTGGTGCCCCCTGGCGCCCCCCTGGTGTCTCCCCTGGCGTCCCCCTGGCACCTCCCTGGTGTCCTCCCTGGAGCTCCCCCTGGCATCCCCCAGGCACCCCCCTGGTGTCCCCCCTGGTGCCCCCCTGGTGTCCCCCCTGGCTCCCCCCTGGCACTCCTGGTGTCCCCTGGCGTCCCCCCGGCATCCCCCTGGCACCCCCCTGGCGTCCCTCCGGCGTCCCCCTGGTACTCCCCTAGTGTCTCTCTGGTGTTCCTCCTGGCGTCCACCATGGCATCCCCCTGGCACCCCCCTGGTGTCCCCCCTGGCGCCCCGCTGGTGTCCCCCCTGGCACCCCCTGGTGTCCCCCCTGGCGCCCTCCTGGTGCTCCCCTGGTGTCCCCCCTGGCGCCCCCCTGGTGTCCCCCCTGGCGAAACCCTGGCACCCCCCTGGTGTCCCCCCTGGTGTCCCCCTGGTGTCCCCCTGGCGTCCCCCCTGGCGCTCCCCAGGGTCTCTTAGGTGCGGTCTGTTCCCATGACCCCCACCCAGGCCCCAGACCTCTGCCAGTGACGCCTGTCCCGCTGACGCCACAGGAGTCTGTGCGATGAAACCTCCTTCACCCAGTACAGCAGTTGTTTTCCCACTTTTACCGGAACGTACCATTCTGTGCCCCATTCCTCCGTGGTCAGCTCTGTGCCTTCTGTGATGAGAGCACTGGAAAGTTCCTGAGATCCATCTCCTGTAATCTGTCTAGACAAATTCCCAATGATTTGGGCTTTCAGGGGTCGTAAGGTCTTAACCCAGATGAACACCCTCCAGGGGTAGAATTTTTGACCCACGAGAAACCAGCTGTTGCAGGAGACACATTTGCGCCGACGTTTCATCGTGGGGCCCCCTCTGGCGTCTCCGTTGCCCTTCACAGTTTCTGCTCCCAGGAGTCCTCGGGCTCCGTCCCAGCCTCGTGTGTTTTGGTAACTCTTGTTCCTGGGTCACGCAGTATTGTCCGCGCCGTGTTGAGTCAGGCCACGGAGAATCCGCTTCTGGAAACAGCAGTCTTCCTTCTTTGCGTCTGTGTTGACAGCTTCTCGGTTGACGTGAACTCTTGTTATCCCCCACAGAGCCTTGGGCTCCTAACTTTTCTGAGTGTGATCCTTCCTCCAGTCCTATCAGCCGGCTGGACAGACGGACCGGACGGGAGGACTGCCGGCAAAGTGAGACGCGTGTGTGAGAGCAGCTGGGCGGTCAGGGGAGACGGGCTCGAATAGCTCATTTTTTATTTATCAGCGTCATGGAAACCCTCGCTAGGGTTTTAAATATACTTTATGCCAGGGTCGCATCTTAAATATATCTGCAGCATATCAATAATTAAGCAGAAGTGGGAAATGTTCAGTTTGGGGAAGGAAAGTAGGAACGAAGACTTAAGAATTAGTCCACAGTTTAGCTGAAAGTTACCTTCTTACGGCAGGGAGAGCAGGAAGGAGCCCTAGGAGAATATAATGCAGTGATTGCGATCACATAATAAAAAAGGAAAAAAAAATACTGTTATATGAATTCAAAATGGGTTTGACAACAATAGTGCTCCGCTAACCGTCTGTTAAACAAATCAGGCTTTATTTTTCTCACGTGAGGAGACGTTTGAATGTAGCAGCTGCTGGCCATGATTTAACGGGTCAAGGATATCGGGGCTATCATCGTGGTTCTCTTGGCCTTTCTGTCATAATTGCAATATGGCTGCCACAGCTCCAGCCATTGCATCCGTATTGAGGACAGGAAATAGGAGAATGAGGGATAACACTGACGTCATCTGTCTCCCTTCGTCAGGAAAGCAAAGAACTTCCCAGAACGCCTCCTTCTTGACACCTGTCAGACTTGTGCTTACAGCTCATTGGCCAGAATCACATAACTCAGCCTCCTCTAGCTCCAACAGAGGCTGGGTATATCGCCACCCTAATTAATCAATGTCCTACTTACACAGAGAAAAGGGTGAATGGATATCAGAAAGGATTCGCGGTATGTGCCACTCTAGCCGAACTTTGCACACCGCTGAGCGTCTCCCCTTGCTTGTTTTGGGGAAGAAGGCAGCTGCTCCAGGCGACTTCCCACCAAACGCGGGGTCCTGAGCTCCGCGGAGAAGCCCAGCCGTGTAGCAGGTGCGCAGGGATGCCGGGCCGGGGCACCCGGGAATCGGCGCTTGGCGTGGGGAACGAGAGCCTCCGGGCCGAGCCCCTTTGCGTTACTGGCCTGTCCTTAAACCCGACAGCTGGGACCACCAGCAGTGATTCCAAGACAGGAGCTCTGTCCTTGGGGTGATTTGGGGATTTTTGTGTTTTGTATTTTTGTGGGGTTTTTTGGTATTTTTTCTTCTATTTTAGCATTTACAAACCTGTTATGGGGACATGATTTAACCTGCACAGCAAGAACTTCTTTGTTTAATGGTCTTTACCCTGATTCATCAATTGTTTTCAATTTGCCCCAGTTTTCTTATCATTTAGCCTCCCTACCCGACTATTTTCTATCCACAAGTAGGGAGACGGGGGAGGGAGACATTTGCCCCCAGAACCATCTACTTGAAAGTAGACTGCAGCTACTTCGACCCTTTATTCCCGAACATTTATTTTTCTAGGAATGAGGATGTTTTCTTACACAATCACGGTACAGTGATCGAAATCTGAAAATTTAACACGGGTGAAAAATGTTACCTGGTCTGCAGTCCGTGTTCTAATCTTATCGATTGCCCGAGAATGTCCTGCGATGCTACTGTGTTCCCGGTCCAGCCCCGACGCGGGACCCACGCTTCAGGCTCTCATGTCTCTTCAGTCTCCTTCAATCCGGAACGGACCCCAGCCCCTCCTCGTCTCCTGTGACCCTGACGTTTGTGAGGAGTACGGCTCAGTCTTGTGGACCGTCCCTTGGTTGGGGTTTTGCCCGATGTCTCCTCAGAGCGGATTTGCTGATGCCTTTTTGGCGTGGCTCCTGCAGCAGTGATGTGAGCTCTTCTGAGGCCATCGTGCCAAGAGGCACGTGGTTTCGGTCTGTCCTGCTTCTGGGGATGTTACTTTGGCTGCCTGGTAGTTTCTGCCAGAGGCTCTCCACCCTTACTATCCTACCCTTTGCAAGTAGGGAGTAATTTGTGTCTCATCCATAAGTTAGGGTGATACTCACCCATAATTTCTTTTGTGGGGAGGGATATTCTATCACAACATTTGGAAACCTTCGTCCAGGGAATAGCAGACTTTTTCTTCTTTCTTCTCTTTTCTTCTTTTAAGTAGCCTCTACGCCCCAGTGGGGCTTGACCTCACGACCCTGAGATTAACCTGGTGAGCCAACCAGCTGCCCCAGAACTTTTTCTGTCAAGGGTCAAACAGGAAACGTTTGAGGCTGTGTCGGCCACACAGTCTCTGTCACAAGTCTTCAGCCTTGCCATGACGGCGTGGAAGCAGCCGCGGACATATGTAAACAGATGGTTGTGGTAGCGTTCCAATAAAACTTTATTGACAAAAACAAGTGGTGGGCCAGATTTAGCCCGTGGGGCATGGTTGGTTGACCTGCACCTTATACCATCAACTGGTCCACTCCTGGAAGCCAGGAGTTTTCTCTTATGGGTGATTTTCCTACTCTTAGAGGGTCTGACCTAGAAACTTTAGGGTCCCAGTTCTCAGTGCGTAGATTTTTCAAAGGACAAGTTGGATGGTGCAGTAGGCCGGTGTATAATTTCCAAGGTGTTGAGGTCACAACGGCCCAGTCCCCTCTGGCTCTGTGAAGAGTTTTCTCCTCAAGACCGTCAAGAGGAAGGACCCCAACAAGAGATCAAACATGGGTTTTATTTGGTTTGCACAGTTTGAAATTAATCTGGATTATTTTTGGTGGGGCTTGAATGCTCCTTCCCACATCGACGAGTTCTGCTTGACCCTGAAAACATATTTATTTCCCACCCTTCAGTGAAATCTTGACAGAGGACCCCTTTCCAGAATTCCTCCTATCTCTTGTAGGCCGAGAATGCTAAATCCCAGATGGAAAATTCACCAAACCAGGATGTTTATATTTGGTGCTCCAATTAGCCACGTTCCAGGAACGGAAGCTTTGTCACACTCTGGGGAGCCTGCTGGCCTCGGAAGGATGTAGTCATGAACTTAATCTGTTTAGTGTTTGGTTCTGCAGCACAGGCCGGCTCTGGACCACGGTGCTGTGCCGGCGGCCGCTTCTGGGTCGTTCAAGAGCCCAGGCTTCTAACTGCAAGCTGTTTGGGGACCAGCACCGGAAAGAAGGCAGATGAGGGGAAGGCGTGTGAGCTGTGTCTTGGGAACGGGAGGCTTGAGTGCTGGCTGGGGACAGTCTGTTGGTTTATTTCGCAGGGAGGGAGGTTTGGGGAACATTCGTACCATGGGATTAGCGTGAGGTTATCATCCGTCAGGTACGTCCGACATGCTCTGCTAAGAGCGGGGTTCTCCTCCTTTTTTAGAAAAATTTAAATTCAAGTTAGTTAACATACAATGTAGTCTTGGCTTCAGGAGCAGAGCCCAGTGATTCTCTTCTTATACCCAGTGCTCATCCCAACAAGTGCTCTCCTAATGCCCATCCCCCATCTAGCCCATTCCCCGCCCCCCCCCAGCAGCCCTCAGTTTGTTCTCTGTATTTAAGAGTCTCTTAGGGTTTGCCTCCCGCTCTGTTTTTCTCTTATTTTTCCTTCCCTTCCCCTATGTTCATGCGTTGTGTTTCTTAAATTCCACATACCAGGGAAATCATATGATATTTGTCTTTCTCTGCCTGACTAATTTCGCTTAGCATAATACCCTCTAGTTTCATCCGTGTTGTTGCGAACGGCGAGGTTGCATTCTTTTTCATTGCCGAGTAATACTCCGTTGTATTCATAAACCACATCTTCCTTATCCATTCGTCAGCCGATGGACATGTGGGCTCTTTCCATACTTGGGCTGTTGTCGATAGCGCTGCTGAAGACGTTGGGGTGCGTGCGCCCCTTCGAACCGGCATTTCTGTATCCTTTGCATAAATGCCTAGTAGTGCCATTGCTGGGTCGCAGGGCGTTCTGCTTTTGATTGTTTGAGGACCGTCCACACTGTTGTCCAGAGTGCCAAGTGGTGCAGCCTCTCGGAAGCTCATTTTTAAAGGCTGCTTCGTTTTCACGTTCTGTGGCTTTGATTTTCGAGTTATTGGAATAATCCAGAAAAGGCTGAGTTGATTCCATTAAAAACCCAACCACAGGCTCTTCTCACAAGGAAACGTGCTTTCTCAGGAGAGCCGGGGGCGTCCGGAAGGGAAGACTCCTCTCCACCAGAACTCGGGGAGCAGCCATGTCCTCGCCGGGGGGCCCTGTCCACCTGCTCCCCACATCTGGGGCATGGCTGTGCCCCTCCCCGCTCCGGCCGACTGCCGGGTGCCCCACCGTGGTGGGCTTCTAGAATTGTGTCCCCCCCCACATTCACATGTCGACGTCCTAACCCTCAGTCCCTCAGAACCCTGATCCAGGGTGACAGGTGTGCTGCTCAGATCTGACAGACACACACGGGGGGGAAAGACCACCAAGTGAGGAAGTGGGGAGGGGGCCTCGGGACCTCAGGACCGCAGCCCTGCTGAGACCCTGCTCTCCACCTGCCTCCAGAACCGAGAGCAGAGCTCTGTTGTCCAAGCCCTCAGCCCGGGGTACTTAGTCCTGGCGGCCCCTGCACACCCATACCCTCGGCACCCCCTGCACACACCCCTGCCTGGGATCTAAGTATCAACAGCATACCTAGTGTCCTCCCGCCATTTTTATCACTGCAGAATTACGTGGCAAGTGACGTGGCCTTAAAAGTCATAAGGGAAGAGCCCCCTGGAGGGACCTAGGTTCTCACCCTCAGGCTGTTGCCCTCATTCGTCCCCTTGGTCGGTCCCCGGGGGCATCTGACTGGCAAACCCTGATTTAAGTCTTACGCTGTTCTCCGAAGCAGCGTCTAGGAACAATTAGCCCGTTTGATGTTAGCTTGCTGGGTTTCCCGGTTTGCTGGGCGAGTTGATGTTGCTTTCACGTCCGGGACCCTCTCTGCACTTGGCAAGACGCATGCAGATTTGAAATTCCTGGTGGAAGTTTCCCAACCAGCTAAAAACACCTGTCACGAAGTCTCTCCTCCAGCCCATGGGCTGTTGGGTGAAATAGTCTCAACGCTTGTTTGTTTGTTTTTGCTTTTTGGTTTTTGTTTTCACGTGAGCAGACAAGGCGGAGCTGAAATGATTCGGTGCTGCCCAAGACGGCCTGAAATGTCCCCGGTCGGTCCCGCGGAGGGCTCGCCAGTGCCGTGCTTGGTGGGCTTCAACTCGCTCTTTCTATAAACCTTTGGAGACGTTCCGGATGCCGTCAACGACTCTCAGCGGCTGTGGACCGGGCGCTGCTCCTGACCAGGAGGGACCAGGCGGCTGGGCTCCGGCAGGTTGGACCAGATGCCGGAACTGGCCCGTTTGCCACCCACGGCCAGGGCAGCGAGCACCGGAAAAGGCCTCCTGACTGCGTAACACCTGTAGTGAACACACTGAGGTGGAGAGACCAGCGTGGTCCTCAGGTGGACGCCGAGGCTGCGGAGATACTATCCTCTCTGGCTGCCTGTTCAGTCCGTGGCTCGGAGCAGGTGCTGGGACCAGGGCCCAGGACAGAGTTTCAGGCCCCGGGGTCCGCCCCGCAGCCAGGGTGGCCTCCCGGCCCTGAGTCGCCGACCCGCCACCGTGCCCTGGGGGACCGTGCCTTCCCTAACGCAGGAGGGGCCGCTGGGCCAGAGGCCTGCCCCCAAGAGCGGCTGGTGAGGTGGGCCCAGGGCTGTGGCTGCAGGGACCACGGGCCTCCCACCTGCCACGCTGGTGCCCACCTTCCAGACGCCGGCTGCAGGGGGAGAGGGGCCGTCTGAGGTTCCAGACCCCCAGGGCCGGTTTCAACTCAAACCTAGGTACCAACCTAGTGTGAAAAATTCACACTGTGCCAAAGGAAATGGGATCTCGAACACTCAAGCTCTTCGGTCCTTTGCCCCTCTCTCAAGAGGCCACCACGGTTACCATTGTGCGTGAACTTCCTGAAACATTAAGCATTCCTGTTTTATATGGAAACAAGGGAACACATACACACAGTCTTTTTTTATTTTTTTAATGTTTATTTATTTATTTATTTTTGAGAGAGACAGAGCCTGAGTGGGGCAGGGGCAGAGAGAGAGGGAGACACAGCATCCAAAGCAGCTCCAGGCTCTGAACTGTCAGCACAGAGCCCGACGCGGGGCTCGAACTCACGGACTGCGAGATCATGACCTGAGCTGAAGTCGGACGCTTAACCGACTGAGCCACCTGGGTGCCCCTGACAGTATTTGGGTTTTTTTTTTTCTTCTTTGTTTCACTTAATATGTATTGGACATTGTGTTGTAACAGCACCTCATTTTTTTATTGGGGTTGCTGTGCATTGATGTCCTTTTCCAATCTTTGTGTTGGATTGTTGGTCTTATTGACTTGTAAGAGCTCTTTATATATTAAGCAGTTTAGTCTTTAGTTTGTCAAGAGGCAGATTTATCATGAAACCGATGAAGTTCAGTTTTCAGAGACTCTCCCTTGCATAAACCCTCACAGGACCCCGGAAAGGATTCACCCCAGTAAGTTATTGTCACTGCACTCTTCCAAGAGGATTGTGCCTTGCTCCTGTTCTGGCAGGCGGTGGGCAGTCTTGGGATCCGGCCAAGAGGCAGTTCCTCTCGGGTTACGTTGAACTTGGATGACGTGGGATGCGTTTAGGGGGCTTTCTGTCACTTGTGGGTACAAAGACCATCGCTAGCCATTTTGAAAAGGGATGGCTTCCTGTAAGACTCACTCTTCTCTGTGCTGAATTCCCCTTCTCGGTCCTGCGTGGCCAAAGGCCGTACCATGATATGGACACGTATCCACGCGTCTCGTGGAATTTGGCACTGGGACCACGTGATAGTGGGGGTGGAGGCAGAAGCCAGTCCCTGGAAACCCCCGCAGCCCTCCAAAGTAAGACTTTTCCACGATGCTGCTCCCATCCACGTGTGGCCGACCGGGAATTCCTCCTGCAGGAACATCATCCCTGATGATCTAGCAAATACAGACATGATCCATCAGAAACCTAATCGACTTTTTTGCTGGTAATCAAATCAAATAGAATCTCTCAGAATTCTAGTACCTGGAACTTGTGTTCGCACACCCGGGTACGTTTGTTGTAATTTTATGTGCAAGAAATTTGTTAAAACTATCAATATTTAAAAGAACAAAATTTTATCGATTATTCTAAAATTTTTTTTAATGTTGGGGCGCCTGGGTGGCTCAGTCGGTGAAGCGTCCGACTTCGGCTCAGGTCGTGATCTCGCGGTTCGTGAGTTCGAGCCCCGCGTCGGGCTCTGTGCTGACAGCTCGGAGCCTGGAGCTGCTTCGGGTTCTGTGTCTCCCTCCCTCTCTGCCCCTCCCCTGTTCATGCTCTGTCTCTCTCTGTCTCAAAAATAAATAAACATTAAAAAAAAAATTAAAAATAAATAAAAATTTTTTAATGTTTCCTTTTGAGAGAGACAGAGACAGAATGCAAGTGGGTTAGGGGCAGAGAGAGAGGGGGACACAGAGTGTGAAGCAGGCTCCAGGTTCTGAGCTGTCAGCACAGAGCCCAACGCGGGGCTCGAACCCATGAACTGTGAGATCACGACCTAAACCAAGATCAAGAGTTGGATGTTTAACCAACTGTGCCATCCAGGTGCCCTGCAGCTAAAATAAAAAATATATACATATTACGGAGGTGTGTCAGACAGTTAATTAAAAAAACACAATGCCAGGAGCGCATGTGTGGCTCAGTTAAGCATCCGACTTCGACGTGGGTCATGATCGGGAGTTCGAGCCCCGCGTCGGGCTCTGTGCTGACAGCTTGGAGCCTGGAACCCGCTTCGGATTCTGTGTCTCCCTCTCTCTCTGCCCCTCCCCTGCTCACGCTCTGTCTCTCTGTCTCTCTCAAAAAATGAATAAAGGTTGGGGCACCTGGGTGGCTCAGTCGGTTGAGCATCCGACTTCGGCTCAGGTCATGATCTCACGGTTTGTGAGTTCGAGCCCCGCGTCGGGCTCTGTGCTGACAGCTCGGAGCCTGGAGCCTCCTTTGGATTCTGTGTCTCTCTCTCTGCTCCTCCCCCACTTGTGCTCTGTCTCTCTATCAAAAATAAATAAAGTGTAAAAAAAAAATGAATAAAGGTTAAAAAAAGTTAAAAAAACCCACAATGCCGTTTTTGTGGATCCTGTGATGTTTGCAGGATCTGTTAGCTTTTTAAAGTGTAGGATTTGTTGCAGTTCATTTTCTCATTCTTTGTAAGTAATCGTACTTGTGCCGTTTTGCATCGGATTTTTTCTTTTTCATTTTGTTTTTGTTTTTCTTAGACAGGGCTCCCCACGTGAACTGCAGGCCCCACAAAACCCGGACCCACACCCGAGTCTGCAACTTGTGTCGCAAGTATTTTATCCCACTGTGTAAGTTACCTTTTGATTTTGTTCGTGGCCTTTTCTTTACTGTGCAGAAGTTTTGAATTTCCACGTATCAGATGTAAAGGGGCTTCCCTTCCTTTATCTCTGGTGTGTCTGCTTTGCTTAAAATTCCCTTTTCGTGATTTCTCCTGGAAGTCTCATTTTTTCCCCCTTTTTATGTTTCAATACTTGATTCAGCTGAAATTGACTTTGAAATTGCATAAGAATATTTTCAAAAATTATCCAGGTTTATGAATATAATTTATTGAAGGACCAGTCTTTTCTTACCGATTACAAGTGCCACGCAGTGCCCGGGAGGCTCAGGCGGCTGGGTGTTCGATTCCTGATTTCAGTTCAGGTCACGATCTCAAGGTTTGTGGAATTCCTGCTTGGGATTCTCTCTCTCCCTCTCTCTACCCCTTCCCTGCTTGCAAGTGTACGCGCTCTCTCTTTCTCTCTTAAAAATAAATAAACTCAAAAAAAAAAAAAGTGCCACTTTATCATACGTTAAATTCTCATCGGTAATTGGATCCATGTATCCAAGTCTGTCCTGTTGATTTATCTGTTCATGCAGCAGGACCAAACACATTATTTATATACTGATAATATATGTTAGTGTCTGGTAAGGCTAGCGCTCCTTCATTACTCTTTTTTTTTAATGTTTGTTTATTTCTGAGAGAGACACAGAGTGTGAATGGGGGAGGAGCAGAGAGAGAGGGAGACACAGAATCCAAAGCGGGCTCCAGGCTCCGAACTGTCAGCACAGAGCCTGATGCGGGGCTCGAACTCACAAACCGTGAGATCATGACCTGAGCCAAAGCTGTGTGCTCTACCGACTGAGCCCCCCGGGCGCCCCTTTGTTTGCCATTTTAAAAGGGATTTTTTTCTTTCTTCGTCTTTTGTTTTTTAAATTTTTAATATTTATTTATTATTGAGAGACAGAGCGTGAGCATGGGAGGGGCAGAGAGAGAGAGAGGGAGACAGCATCCGAAGTAGGCTCCAGGCTCTGAGCTGTCAGCACAGAGCCCGACGCGGGGCTCGAACCCACAGACTGAGATCGTGACCTGAGCCGAAGTTGGATGCTCAACTGACTGAGCCCCCCGGGCGCCCCGATTTCTTTCCTGACTGGCTGTTCTTCTATAAGAAAGCTATTGATTTTTACATGTTAGTGTATATAATAATACAGAAGTCATTTTTGCTGGTAAGGAAAATAACGTACGATTTGATTATAGAACATACACAGAGTTCTGTTCTAGTCTGTTCCATCCTCTGCTGTGCTGTTCATTTGCAACAGGTTCCTGGGGCGCCTGGGTGTCCCCCCCCGGATCATCGCACTGTCTCCAAGTCCCGCCTGCCTCCTGCCGTTCCGACTTGCCTGCATGTGGACAGGGCGCCGTGGGGTCTGTCCCAGACAGGGTCTGTCCCCGCCCAGTGCTGAGGTCCTGGTGACCGCCAGCCCTCCAGAGGCTGCTTGAAGCGGACGCACACGCTGGTGGCCTTGGACTTGGCCTCAGAAAACTCGCTGTGCTTGGTGGAGGCTCAAGGCCCTGAGGCGCCACGGCGCTGGTGGCCGTGGTGGGCGCGGACCCGCTGTTAGCGGTGGCCGGTTCTTCTGCTTGGACCCGGAGCCCTCAGAACCACGCAGCAAGCAGACGGCTGCCATTTGCTCAGACGGCCGTCCCAAGTGGAAACTGCCCGGTCGTGCTTTCTCCGTGGGCACAACCGGAAAGCCCTCCGTGGCTGTGCTGTGGCTCCACACCTGGTGCGTCTCTGACATCTGGCAACATTGGTTGCATTCGTGGTTGGATAACCGCACGGCACATTATTTATGGCAGCCTCGAGTAGCCGAGGAGGCCCGGTTAACAGCCATGGCTTTGTGCGGTCTATCTTCTGGTCAAGGGCTGGCGGGTGGCCCGTGACGGTCACAGAAAGGGTGAGCTTCTCTGATTTCGTCAAGGAAGCTGGTCTCAGAGCCAGGGGCCCATTTCTCAGAACTGGGTAGCTCCTTGTCGCTGCATTGGACACGTCCTTGTCCTTTACAGAGCGGGGACGGCTTCTTTCTCATTGTTAGTAACCCAAGAGCATCCCGGTGGAACCCCTGGTCTGTTACATTTCCCAGCCTCTTATGCGCAACGTCTGCCTGATATTCATCAAACTACAACATGACGTCCAGAGGTGGAATCCCTGCCTTCCCTTTCTGATTTGACAGCGTGACTCCCGGCAGACATGGTTTCCTCTCCTGGCCTCCGCTTGCCTGGCCCGCGAAATGGGCTCACACAGAGACCCTTGCATGAGCAGAACCCACGAGCGTGAAATCCTATGGGAACAATTCTGTAGTCTTTTTTTTTTTTAATCTTTATTTATTATTGAGAGAAAGAGAGAGACACAGAGCATGAGTAGGGGAGGGGCAGAGAGAGAGGGAGACACAGAATCCGAAGCGGGCTCCAGGCTCCGAACTGTCGGCACAGAGCCTGATGCGGGGCTCGAACTCACAAACCGTGAGATCATGACCTGAGCCGAAGTTGGACGCTCAACCGATTGAGCCACCCAGGCACCCCTATTATTATATATATATATTTTTTAAATTTTTTAATGTTTTATTTATTTTTGAGACAGAGAGTGAACAGGGAAGGACAGAGAGAGAGGGAGACACAGAATCTGAAACAGGCTCCAGGCTCCGAGCTGTCAGCACAGAGCCCGACGTGGGGCTCGAACCCACAGACTCCGAGATCATGACCTGAGCCGAAGCTGGATGCTCAACCTACGGAGCCACCCAGGTGCCCAGATTAACCGTTTTGAAGTCAACAATTCCGTGGCGTTTGGTATGTGTATGTGAACGCTACCTTGTCTGGCTCCTGCCCAATGTCGTCCCCCAAGAAACCCTGTCGCCCTCCCTCCTGCCTCCTCCTCCCAGCCCCTGGCAACCACCCCACCCGTCCGCTTTGTCGCTGCAGGTCTGCTGTTCAGGACGTCTACTCGGAGATCCACATGCGCCACGTTTCCAAGACCCATCCGTGTGGCAGCAGGCGTCAAGCTTCGTTCCTTTCGATGGCGGAAGGGTATTGCCCTGCACGGACCACATTTTGTGGACCCGTCTGGCCATCAGCGGCCACCGGGCTGCGTCCACCTTCCAGTCGTCGTGACTAGCTCTGTGGACATAGGTGCCGGTCCCCCCTCCGCGTCGCCATCACGGGTGACAGCTTGCCCGCGGGAGGGAGACAGAAGTGCTGGGTGGTCCAGTGCCTACTCCCGGTGTCAGCGCTACTCCTTGCTCAGCGGAGATGGGCTGGGGTTCCAGAGCGCGGTTCTGAGAGAAGCCTCCACCTCGCAGGCAAATGCAGACGCTCTCCGTGCTCGGGAAGCAGACGTGAGTCCCCCCGAGCCCGTGGACTGTCGTGCGGGGAAGTCGTCTGGGAAGGAGTCTCCCCGTGGCCACTTACTTTCGGAGCACCGTGGCTCATTTGAAGCCCATTTTGGGACGAGCCTGTTTGCGAACGCCGTAACGTGAGTGTGTCAATCGGAGAAGCAACAGGGAGGTCCTCTGGGGAAGTCTCTGTGCGCAGTGGGCGTGCTGTCGCCCTCCTGGTCCCCGGACATGCAGGGACCAGGGCACGTGGGGCCCGACGCCAGGGCTCTCCTGTTGCTGGGATAAATTCCTCAGCGCCTCTAAATAACACAGGGTGGGCTTTCTATCCTGGGAAGGGAGTGTGTGTGTGTGCGTGTGCGTGCACACGCGTGTGAAGTCCAGCACGTTCCTCGCCTTGTACTCTCTTGCACGCCCGCGTCGCTAGGGAGCTGGTACATCCATGCAGCAGCCCCAAGTTCTGGGAGGAGGAAGGGACACAGCATTTTATTCTCTTTTTATCCTCGAGGCTCAGGGGCGGGGAGCCGGACCAGAGGGTAAACAGCCAGCAGCTTGGGTGGTTCCACATAATCGCTTAATTCCCGGCCGCATTCGGGTCTCAGCTTCACGGGGGCGAACAGAGCGCGGCTGCCCAGCCCTGGGCCCTTGCGCAGGGGCCCCCGGGGCGCCCGCAGGGGAGGCGCGCTGTGGCTCCCATCCAGGGAACACCACCGGCCCCCAGCCCTGCCCGGCTCTCCCGTCCCAGCCTTTGACCGCAGCAGCTCCGTGAAAAGGAAACTGACAACTGACTGACGGGGAGGGAGAGCCATCTTGGGGGTGTGTGTGCGCGTGTGCATGCGTGTGTGCGCGTGAGTGCACGCCGAAACACGGACATTTCATAGGCTCTGGGCATATATGCTTCATGGCGGCCGATCTCGGCTTCCTCCCGACCTGCCTGCCTGCGGAAAACTCATGAATCATTTCTGGCCGGATCCAAGCGGCACTGAGACACCGGTGCCCTCTCCGTCCCTCCCTCCCTCCCTCCCTCCGTCCCTCCCTCCCCCTCGCCTCCCCCGTCCGCTCCTCCCTCTGGCCCCCTGTTTGTAATCTGATACAGTAGACTGCAGTTGTCTGAGCCTGAACCTCCCCAGTCTTGGCACAGCTCGCTTCTAAGGTAGGCTGAGATTTATTTTTTTCTCCTAAAAATAGCTTCCCGCACCCGAGCCGCAGCGCGGTGATGGCAGGGTGGTAGCCGGAAACTCTCCGCCCTGACAAAGTTTATTTTCCAGCGGTTAGAGGATGCCCTTCAGCGTGGGGTCCAGGTAGCTGGGCTCCCGGCACCGGGGAGCCGCGGGGAAAGGAGCGATGTTTCCAGACCATTCCGCCTGCCCATGGTGGATGTCGCTGCTTGGTCTCCGAAGGGCAAGACCGGCTGCTTTCTCTCTCAGTGTGCGGTCGCCTCACCCTTCCCACCCCCCCCAGTGTCTTCGACAAGCCCCTCTGGGCGAAGGTTGACATCACACCGGGCAGTGCCTTTCCAGCCCAGGTGGAGGGGTGGGATGGGGCTCAGGCCTAAGCCTCTGGGGCTTTGGAAGGGGTCTTGGCGGGGGCCGGGGCCGGGGCCGTGGAGGGGAAGGGGGTGTGGGCCCAGAAAAGGAGAGTTGCTTGTATCATTCACAGCTGGGCTCTGATTCGAGATGCTTTGAGCGAGGAGCCTCCGTGTGGAGGGTTTGTCAATCCACGTCCTGTAGACTGACTTGAATAATTTGTTTGTCAAAACAGATGTTCCCGGCGGAATGTTCATGTGCGTGTGTGTGTGCCCGTGTGCGTGTGTGTGTGCCCGTGTGCGTGAGCGTGTGCCCGTGTGCACGCAGCAGGCTGTTGGCTGGGGCGGGCACGCTCCCCACTGGAAATGCAGTGTTTACGAGGCAGGAAGAGCTGCCAGCAGGGAAGTTGGGTCTGGGAGAGCCGGGGCTGGGGGCAGGGGTGAGGCTTGCTCTCCCGCAGCCCAGGCCTCTGTAGAAGCAGGTCTGCTCCTGTCCCCGGGGAGCCGTGCTGACCGTCCCCACCGTGTGGGGCCCAGGGCTGGGTTCATGGGGCTCGCCACCACTTATGGGCCCCGGGGGAGGCGGGCCGCCGGGGGGTCCGGTAGGGATGGGGGGTGGGGGCTCCGCACGTCTTGGCGCTGGGTCTTATCCATGCGGGTGCTTAGGGGTGAGTGAGGAGGGAGGCTCTCGGGGAGCGAGCGGGGCATGCAGGCTGGGACCTCCCTTCTTCCAGCATCTGCCCCTTCGCTGGAGAGACCCCGCCTCACGGATGGACGGATGGGAGGTGCGGGTGGGAGGGGCCAAGCGCGGGGGGGGGGGGGGGGGGGGCTCGGAGGCTGGGAGGCTGGGAGACCAGGTGGCCTGTGTCCGCGGGGCACGGGGCACTCTCCTACGTCCAGGTCCTGACCTGGAGTGGACGAAGCGCCCAGGGGAGGGACGCGCGTCAAACCCACTGTGCAGGCAAGTGAGCAGTGCGGGGGTCCTTGCAAAATAGCCAGCCCCCGCCCCCAGACACCTGGCCCCTCTGCTTTCTCCCGGCCCTGCTGGACTCGCCGGGACCTGGCTTGTGTCCGGCCGGGGTGCCGGTCCCTGGCGTTTGGGGTTCGTGTCTCAGAGTGTTGTGTGGGAGCTGTGAGTTCAGGGCCTCCAGGCGGGATGGTTGTGCGGGGCCCAGCACCGGCTGTGGTGTGGGGGGCGGGCCGGCAGCCGGCCCCACTTGGGGGGGGGAGGTGACGGGGCTGTGCCCCACAGTCTGGGTCCCCCGGCAATTTGAGGTGACTCCAGGGGAGTGGCCCTCAGCTACTGTTTACCACCCTCCCTTCTGAGAAGGTGACAGACCGGGTAGGGGAAGGGTTGGGGGTGCGGACCCCAGGGGCCCCTGCCCCCCCACGCTTCCCCCTGCTTCCTCCTGGAGCGCGTCTGCAGGGACCAGGAGCCAGCCATATCCGAATGATGCATGTGTGCTGGATGGTTTGCAAAGCCTCCCCGGTGAGGCCGAGCGCAGGCCGGGCTGTGAGGTCCTCGCAGTGGGGGAAAAGGGCAGGGAGCCACGGTGCCTTTCAGGTCCCTTCACTTTGCTCCCAGCGTGGCTGGCATGTGGGAGAGGACAGCGTGCCGTCAAAGGGGAGGGACGCGGGGGGTGGGGGAGGGGTGAGCAGGGGGCTCTTCCCAGGCTCCGGAGCCCCCCTCCTTCGGGATTTCGGAATAAAGTCTGAGATTTAACGACAGCCGTGGTTCTCAGACGCTGTGAGCATCAGGGACCTTGGTGACAACAGAGGCTCTTGCTGAGCAGGCCTGGGCAGGGCCCGCGGTGCATTTCTCGCCTGCCCGGGGGCCGGGGAGGTGGTCCAGGGACCTGCTTTGAGAACCAGGGGGCTCGAGTGTGGCCACAGGGGCCTTACCTGTTCTGGGAGGCGTCCTCTGTTCTCTGGGGCTTGGGTTGAGGGTTAGGAGTGAGGCGTGACCCTCACAGAGCACCTGCCTCCCACGTGGGTCCAGACGCATCAGTGGTCAGACTTCCGTGGGCCACGGAGGCTTTTACTGCCGAGTTGCCTCGGCCTTTCCCACGTCTCTCTGCCGGAAGGTGGAAACCGTGTGGCTCTGGGAGCCCCGTGAAGGACCGGCCACGCTGGCTGCACTGGTTGGTCTGTCTTGGCTGAGGCAGGTGGCTCACACCAGTTTCTAGAAAATTCTGTTCCTCATTTCTCTGCTTTCTTGTGAGTTAGATGGTCCTGGCCCACGACCTGTGTTTCCCTGTCCCCCCTCTGTGCTCCCACCTGTTTGGGAAGCTGTCTGGTCCTGTTCTGGCATCTGCCCCAGAGCTCACCGGGGCTGCGTGCTGGGGAGCACTGATCTCGTTGGTGTCGCTGCTGCCTGGGGTGCAGAGACCGCTCCTCGGTCCCCAGCATGCTGTCACCGCTGGCTCCTTACCCTTTCCTCCCTTGGTCCTTCTGTCCCTCCCTGCGGACTGCCCGCCCGCCCCCCCTCTCTCCCCCCACTTGGCTCTTTCTTTCTCTCTCCTCCCGTTTACCACCCCCCGCCCCATCCTGTCCCTTTCCTTCTCCGTCACAGACCTTTCGTGCTTCACACAGACCGTGGGTTTGCATTCAGTGGACCGCTCGAGGCTGTTGTGCTTGGAGGTGTTCCGAGGCTCACAAATCCAAGTGCCCTAGGCCTTGATCTGAGTCCCGTGTTTCTCCATCCGTGCCACCGCATTCCCGGTGGGTGACGTCCAGGTGCCCCACGAGTCCCATGGTGCTCACGGCCCCCGTTTGCCCCCCCGAGCCCCAGCGAGGGCACCCGCGGTGGCCACAGAGCCGTGCTCCACGACCGAGGCTGCGGCCGAGCCCGGGTGCGTGTGTCCCCTGCGGTCCTGTGTGGGAATCGTCCCGATGCGTCTCAGAAGCGGACGGCAGGGCGAGGGGACGTGTCTGCTCCGTTTGGGCACGTTCCTCCCGTCGTGCCAGACTCTCTCCCCACGTTCTCGCCAACGCTCGGCATCGTCCGGTGCTCTGCCGTCACCGGCAACGTTCTCCAGCCCCCGGAGACCCACCCTCCTCCGCTGTCCCCTCCAGTGTCCCCAGGGTTTAGGAGACGCAGCAATTCTAAGTGCCGGGTTGTGTGGGAGGCAGCATGGGGACGGGGGAGCCTCCAGGTGAAGGGCAGGCGACTCTTCAGACATACTTGTCAGGTGTTGTGGGGTCCCCCTCATGGTCTGGGGGACCCCTTCACGGACTGGAGACCCCCTCATGGTCTGGGGCGTCCCCCTTACAGACTGGGGGCCCCCTTCATGGTCCGGGGGCCTCCCCGATGGTCTGGGCACCCCCCTCATGGTCTGGGGGCCCTCCTCACAGTCTGGGGGCCCCCCTCACGGACGGGGGGCCCCCCTCATAGTCTGGGCACCTCCATCATGGTCTGGGCACCTCCCCTATCATGGTCTGGGGCCCCATCACAGTCTGGGGTCCGTCTGGCCATCCTGACCCTGACAAACCCTCACACTAACCCTCACCTGTGGAACCTACGTTTTCATTCACCAAGAACGTCCGAGAATCTCGTGCGACTTTACGCCTGGGTCCCCTGCCTGCGTGGGGCCTTCTCTCCTTTAAAACAATTCGTGTTTATCTTTGAACAGACCAGTGGCCTTGTAGGAGGGTTTGCTGGGTTACGAGTAGTGACCCGCGGCCTGGATGCCTGAAAAGGAGCATGTCATTCCAACACTGCATTTCAACATTTCTTAAGTTTCCACTGGACCAGGAACCTCGTAAAGTGGAAGAAGCCGGGGCTCCCCCGGACTTCTGAGGGCCCAGAAGTCTTCATCTTGCTCACCCTCTCTTCATCTTGCTCACCCTCACGGGCCAGGGGTGTGTCGTGACCCCCAGGGTCTATGCGGGGTCTGGGCCGTTGGGGATGGTGTGGCCTGCGGAGAAGTGGGAGATCAGGGAGGTGCAGACTTTGATCTGAAAGTTTGTTTGCTGACCCTGTTGTCGTCTGTCTTTCCACACAGACACGTTGCACATAGTAGGTGGTCGGTAGAGATTTTTTCCGAAAGAACAAGCCCAGGAAATGCGATGCTTTGCACAGTGTCTAGGCCGGGGTGGGTTCCCCGCCCATGAGTCCTGGCTACTAGCCTGCACCTTGTCTCCTCGTCCCCTTCAGGAAGCAGACGTGCGCTTATCTGACAGCCCTTCCAGTAGAATTAAGCTTCCGGAAGGCAGTCTCTATCTCTGTGTGCCCAGTGACTGAGGCAGTGCATTTGTTTATTCATTCAACAAACATTTGAGGAACTATTAAATACTAAGTAGCCTTTTAGGTGCTAAGCATAGAGCAGGGAACAAGGTGCATGAGGTCCTTGCTGTCACGGAGATGACTGTGTGTGTGTGTGTGTGTGTGTGGCCACAAGCAGGTGAATAAATAATGCGATGAAGAGATGGCCACACTGAAGTAGAGGCAGAGGATTACAACAGCCTGATGAGAGCCTGGGACTGGGTGATCCTGGAAGGCCTCATGGAGGAGGTGATGTTTAGGCTGAGCCACGAATGGTGAGCTGAGCTTCCAGCTGTGTGGACACCAGGGCAAAAGTCCTGAATATCCGAAGGCAGGAGGTTGCCCCCGAGGCTTCGGTTCCCGTAGAATGTGGTTCTGGAGGCGCTCGCGGGATGCTACGGGGACAGGCGGGTCGGCCGGGGCCGTGGACCCTCAGCGTCAGCGTCTGCAAACCAGCCAGCGGTGCCCTTTGTCAACTCTGTCTTCGGGGAGCTGGCCGTGGGGGTCCCTCCGTGGAGGGGCCGAGGTTCCCTCCCGCCACCCCCCCGCCACCCACCCCTGCCCCGCGCCACCCCGCACCCAGCCCAACGCCTGCCACCGCCGCTGCTCTGGGAACGGAGGCCTTCTGAGCGGATCCTGGAGATGTTGGCTAACCTAGCAGATCTGGCGGTGGGACTTCGGTGAGATTCCCTCCGATTAGCTGCTCCTGTTGCCAAAACCCAGCATGTACTCTGTGATGACAATATTTAGAATTGGCGGCTGCAGTTGGTTCAACAGAGCGGGTGTGCACGGCGCTGTTATTCATGGTTCCTACTGACTTCCCGCCTCGGAGCGGGAGAAACACCCCTGCACGCCTGCATTGTTTGCCTCGGGAGAGCTGCAGAGAGCAAGCTCGGCAACAGGTTGGCTTCCTGGTTTCTGACACCTCCCTCCAAGAAGGGCCCCCCCCCCCCCCCCCGCCCCGGGCACCAGGAAGCTGTGTTTGGGCTGCTTTCTGGGGCCCAGGGTCTGCTCTGGATGCCTGCCTCGGTGGGGCCGCCCGCTCCGGTGGGAAGCAAGCACCCAGGCCCCCCACCCCACCCCCGCTCACGGCCCGGGCCCCGCATCTCCAGCCTTTCTGTGCTCTGGTCCTGAATCAGCCTTGCCGCTTTGCTGTGAGCCGGCCAGGAGGTGCGAGAAAAGCACGAATAACAAAACGATGTGCTCATAAGCCTGTCACCCGGAGACCCCTTTGTTGATGCTGGTATTTTATTCCAGATTCTTCTCCGTGAGGATCTGAATGGTGTTAAAATTTCTCCTCGAGAAACTGCAGAAACGCACTTTGTGGGGGCAAAACACCCTGACCGAGGCTGTCCCGCAGCCGTGACCCTTCTCGTTGTTCCCCATGGTTACAAACAACGTCTGGCCGCGATACCAGTCTGCTGTTTTCCTGCCTGAAACACGGGCGGGACGCTGGGCAGGGGCTCGGGCTGCATTTCACAGCAGGGTCCCCTGGGTGCAGAGCGGCCGCAGGGGAGAGGCTGCAGCTGGCCGCAGGCGGAAATTATGACGCGGCGACAGCCGGCCTCGTCTCCCCTCCGACCTCTCCCCTTCCTCCTGAATTCTCTGGGCATTGATTGCCTAGCCCCACCCCCCACCCCACACACCCCAGCTTGAGAACTGGGGGTCACTCTGGATTTCTCCTTGCCCACCCCCATCCAGATGAACTGTTGGAACCTGCGTGGATTTGTTCAGTGTCTGGCAAGTGGCTGGCACGTAGTAGGTGTTGAACAACGATGAGCAAAGTGGGCAGGCATAGCCAGCTCGGTCCAGCAATGGCTGAGTGCACTGGTCACCTCGGGACAGTCCCCAAGCCCCCCCGGCCCTGCGTATGGTCCCTCTTCCCTTTCTGGGCCACTTCTCAGGCAAGAAATAAACAAGAGAATTTTGTAAACGGATCTTCAAGCCACGGATGTAGCAATACCGTCTGCCGTTGGCGTCACTGAGGGCCCTCACTCTTTACGTGCACGACACAGAGGCTTTGAGACACGGGCATTGTCGCTAGTTCAGACCCATTTTTCAGATGAGACAATCGTGTAAGAGATGAAGGGGCTCGTCCCAGGTCATGCAGCTGGGGTGAGATGGGCCGGGTTTCCAACCACATACACCCCCCGAGAGAAAGGGCCAGCAGGCCCTCGTGTGCAGAGGCCGGTGAGGGGACGGGGTAGCAGTGAAGGGGGGGGGGGGCAGGACCAGGTCTCAGTAAGAACGAGGGCAATCAGGAGGCTCCCGGGGGAGCGGCATGGCCTGTCTGGGTTCAGCAGGGTCCCTCTGGCTGCTGGGTGGGGGTTGGGCTGTAGAGTGGGGGGACCCCGGGGGCCGGGGGGGCTGGGACAGTGGGGTCTCAGCCCAGGCCGAGGGGGCGGCAGTGGCCATCGTGAGGAGAGGTCAGATTTGGGACGTGGCGGGAAGGAGGGGGCACACTGGTGGACACGAGGCTGGGGTGCAGCCGGGAAGGGGTGCTCAGTGGGGGGGGGAGGGGAGGCGAGGCGTGTGCACTTAATGCGCGTCTCTGTCCGCAGCAGTGTTTCTCGGGGCTTTTGCGTACCACTGATGCCTGCAGGTGGGCAAGCCGTGGTCCGTCCACGCGTGGGAAGGAGGAAGCGCTGTCACGGCTGCCACGTGTTGAGCACGGCGCTTGGTGGAAGGAGCCCGACACGAAAGGCTGCATACTGCGTGATTCCGTTCATGTGAAATGTCCAGGGGCAGAAAGTGGATTCGCGGCCGTCCGGGGGGGGGGGGGGGGGGGAGCTGGGGGGACGCAGGCACGTAGCGAAAGGTGCAGGTTTCTCTCCGAGGCGGCGAAAATGTTCTGACCTTGGCTGTGGTGGTAGTACCTGGGAATATGCTCAAAACCATTGCATTGTAGACTTCACTTCGTGCTTTTTAAGTTCGCTTATTTATTTATTTGGAGAGAGAGGTGGGGAGGGGCAGAGAAAGGGGGGGAGAGAGAGAGAGAGAGAGAGAGAGAGAGAGAGAGAGAATCCCAAGCAGGCTGCGCACTGTCAGCACAGAGCCCGACTTGGGGCTCGAACTCACGAACCGGGAGATCATGACCTGAGCTGAAATCAAGAGTCAGACGCTAAACCGACCGAGCCTGATGTGTGAATTCTCTCTCAATAAGTTCATTTAAGGCGTGTGGATACCCACACGCCATCCCGGGGCACCTCCTCCAAGAGGCTTGAGTGAGCCCTGAGCTCAGGGACTTTTCGAAAGCCCCCAGGGCCCGCCTCATGCAATCTGCACCTGCAGGGCAGGGGTGGGCCCCCCACGTGCTCTGTGGCTTCCTCAAGGGGGCCCCTGGTGGGAGGTGCAGGAACCCCCAGGCAGACGCAGCTCCTGCCCAGGGCGGCGTCCCCCGGAGGGCGAGGCCCTGACGGGTGTGCGGACGGCGGGCGCAGGGTCTGGGAAGCCAGCAAGGTCAGCGCACTGACGTGGGCGGTGTGTGATCCCTGCCGTGTCTACACCACCCGTGGCTGCCTTATCGTCTGCAGCTCAGCGGTTCCCGCTCTCTGCTTTTTCTCAAGAGCAGAAAAGTCAATCTTGTCACTTGAGGACAAACTCAGTTACCTGGTGTTTTCCTGGTCATTTCGGGATTTCGCACAGTTAATTTCTGTTCCCTGGCGCGGGCGGGGGGCAGAGGGTGGGGTGTGCGCCGGGCACAGGTGGCTGGGGTCAGCTTTGCCGGCAGAGGCGAGGTCGGGCATGTATGAGCTGATCCCGTACATTCTGTCCGCCTCCCCGGGACCCCGGGGGTGTGGGGAGGAGGCCTCGTTAACATCTCAGAATGCCACACTGGGGACCAGTGGTGTTTTCTGAGTAATGGCGTTGTGGATCAGTAATAATTCACTGTTGATTAATAATTCCACTAATGATCAGTCTGCTTGGAGTCCAGTAAGAGTAGCCGTAAGTCAGGCCCTGTTCTAAACGCGTCATGGCGGTCCCCTCATTTAGTCGCCACAACGCCCCTACAAGGCAGGCGCTGTCCTCGTCTTGCAGATGGCGGACTGAGGCCCAGGGGGCGGAGGCAGGGGCCCTAATCACACAGCCGGTGAGCGTCACAGCCAGGATTCGCCATGGAGCTTTGGGCAGAGCCCACGCCAGAGCCACGGGGCCCCCGCCAGTGAGGAGGTGCGTGTACCCACTTCTCTCCCCGCAGCATCTGCAGGAGGGACCAGATCCAGGAGCGGGCCTCTGTAAACGGCCTTCAGTAGGCGGCCTTTGGCCAGGTCAGAGGGCAGAGTCGAGAGCCACACGGGCTATTCTGATCTCGGCTTGGCGATTTCTGTCTGTGTGACCATGGGTGTGTTTCTTAACCTCTCTGTGCCTCCATATGCTTATCTATAAAATGGGAAAACAGGGGCGCCTGGGTGGCGCAGTCGGTTGGGCGTCTAGCTTCGTCTCAGGTCACCATCTCACGGTTCGTGAGTTCGAGCCCCGTGTAGGGCTCTGTGCTGACAGCTCAGAGTCTGGAGCTGCTTCGGATTCTGTGTCTCCCTCTCTCTCTCTGCCCCTCCCCTGCTCACGCTCTGTCTCTCTCTCAAAAAAACACCAAAAAAAAAACAAACAAAAAAAAACCCCAACAGTGGTATCTTGTCCTCCTCAAGGGGCCGCTGTTTTCACCAACCCGGTACTTAGCGGCTCTGACGCTGTTCTCCGTCAGACGTGGAGGCCGCGGATGGGCATTTCGATGGTTAAAGGAATGAAATGATATGAACCATTTAGAACAGGGCCTGGCATATAGTGAGTGTTCAATACACGTGAGCTGTTATTACCGCCATTATTATTGGACTCCACGCGGACTAGCCATTGAGATGATGACGGAGTTCGGGCGGTGATAGCAATAGTCCCAAATGTGACGGGATCCCATTCCCTTGGGAACCTTCTCTGTTCGCCCGGCGCCCAGAGGGGGTATTTTCCGTGTCCTCCACGTCTGTGCTTTCAGCCGGCCCCGTGGCGCGCTCCCCACCCCGTCACCAGGGCCCTCACCACGTTAGAATGTCTCACTGCGCCTTGATGTGCATGGCGTGACCTGTGTGTCCAAGCTACCACGCTGTGTCCTTGTGACCGGCGGCCTGAGGGAGGAGCCTGGGGGCGCTGTGGCTGGCTCCCGCGTGGCTTCTTTATGAAATGCCAGCCGTTGCCTTAACCTGAGCGGCGGCTCCTTTAAAGGCCGGGACTCCGCGAGGCTCAGGTCAGAATCAGGCTTTGTATTCTGGACTCACCAATTCCCGTGGGTCTCAATGGCCCGGAGCACGGCCCTTTGAAGCTGGTTTTCCCTTCGTCTCCTGGGCAGGGCAGCCCAGATTTTTTGTAGAAGCTTCTGCAATTTATTTGTTTTTCCTTTCTTAGCACAGGACTGCCTAAAACGTGCAGGGGGAGAGCGGCCGCGGTGGGAGGAGACCTTGGCGGGGAATGAGCTGGTGCTGGATGAGAGGCCCGGGCAGCCGGGCTCAGGCCTCCCTTTGTGTCGGCCTCGAGCCACAGGGAAGACAGGACGTTTCTGCAGGCTGGGCGAGCCCCAGGCTCTGCAGCCCTCTCTGCCCAGCCGGCTGGAAGCTTGTGGCATTCCAGAAGGACAGGGCGGGGACAGGCAGGCAGCAGGCAGGCATGGAGGCCACCAGCACTGTGGAGCGTGCAGAAAATGCCTGCGTTGATTTTCATCAACGAGGAGCAGTCAGAACGGTGATTAACAGGGGCGCCGACTGCTTCGCAGGTGGGCCTGGCCCATGGGGTGGCTGCTCTCGGCCAGCAGTGTCCCTGCCTGGCCGCCCCTCCCCCAAGGATGGCTCTGTGGCTCCTGATCTTGGACATCCCAGTAGGAGACTGTGACCGCTTCCTTCCCAGGAGTAGCGGCGCCCTGGGAAGTGCTGTTCAGCTGCCCCAGACTCCCAGCTTCTCTTCTTCATTTGAAATTAACAGGGTGGGGCTCTGGCAGGTCACTTCCTGTCACATCGGCGCTTCTGGACTCCGTGCAGGCAGCCCCCCCACCTTGTGTGCTGAGCGGACGGGCCCTGGTGGTTTGTGGGGCCGGCTGGACCCACACTCCCCCTTTTCCCCGGTAACCTTCAGGGGGCCTTTCTGCCCCCGTTGTCGGGCCGAGAGGATTGCTGACTTAATATCTTTTCTCAATGGGCTCATTTTTCTTTCAAAAGACATTTAGACAAATGTCTGAAAAGAAAATAAAAATTTAAAATAAAAGCTAAAAATAAATAAAAGCTTATGAGATGACCGTAAACGGACCTCTTTATCATCTTAGGTGACGTCAGCCTGAAAAGGGATACGGTGGATCTAACCATCTCTAGCCTCCCTCCTGCTTGCACCTGCCGGTGTGTCCTGGGGCCCGGCCTCTTCTCACAACCGGCGGGGCGGGGGTGGGGGGTGGTGGTGAGTGAGCACCCGGGAGGTGTGGGGACACCCTGGCACCTGCCTGAGCTTCCTCCCGGAGGAGCTCTCGGAGGAGAATGGAAATGACAGTCATTTCTCACTGTCTGAGTTAATGCTCTTTAATTCACCCTGAATATTAATAACAGACGACGATCACAGTGACGGTAACAGCCCACGCTCTGCCGGAGGACAGGGGCCTGCAGCTCTCACCGAGCGCCGAGGGCGTTGTGCCGGCTTCTGGCTCCTGGCTGCATCTCCCCCATTAAAGCGGCCGGAAGCGGCTGGATGAGGCCCCCAAGGTGTGTCCGTGTCCCGATCCCTGGCTCTGGGACTGTTACCTTCTGCGAGAAAAGAGCGGGTATCGCCTGTGCAGCGGTGGATGTGGTTAAGTCAAATATCTTTGAGAAAGAGAGGTTGTTATCCTGGATCGTCTCAGGGCGGGCGGCCCTGGCTGCTGCCACACGTTTATAAGAGAGGGCAGACGGAGCTTTGAGATACACAGCCGCCCAGGGGAGGAGACCACATGACCTTGAGGACAGATGCAGTGATGTGGCCACAAGCCAAGGAGTGCCTGGAGGGCCAGAACGTGCAAAGAAGCAGGAAGGATCCTCCCGTAAGCCCCCAAGACCTTGATTTCAGACTTCTGGCCTTCAGATCAGTGAGAGAATGAATTTCTGTGGTTTTAAGCCACTGAGTCTGCTATAGTCCTGGCCGCAGCCCCAGGAATTCACACAGGAGGCTTTTCTGTTATCTCTACTGCGTAGACGAAGGGCTGGGACACAGAGCGGCCAAGTAACTATCCTGGAGTCACGCAGCCAGACGGTGGCCAAGCTGGGATTTGAACCAGGTGGTTGAACCCCCACTTTGGGAATCCTAGCCCCCCCCCCTGGGCTGCACCCCCAGGCACCCCCAGGCCTGTCGGGAGCTGAGGGCGGAGGCAGGTGGGTGGATTCCTCAGACTTAACCCAGGGAATTCTTCCAGGAAGCACTTCAGAAAATGGAAAGCGCCACATGGCAGGTTTCTTCTGGGTTTCAAAACTGCTATTTGCGGGTACCTTTGTTTGTATTTTCAAGCAGGAGGCTGGGGCTCAGCCTTTCTGAAAGCCTGGGGGGAAGGGGGGCCGGCCTGATCAGGAGCCTGCAGGGGCCCTTCCACCCCACCTCCGCCTCCCGGCCCCTCTGCTCCCCTCCTGTGGTCCCACTGCAGGAAGCATCCGTGTGGCCGTGTGGCTGTGAGCTGTGTCCCCCTCCCCTGCTTGAAGCCAGGGCACAGAGCAGGAGCACTTTGGGCATAGAGGGGAGATGTTGCGGGGGGCTGGGAGCTGGGGACCTGCCCAGTGTGTAGCAGAGGGACCCCGTCCTCCTCCTCCCGAGGGTGGGAGGTTGAGAGGGGCCCAGGCCTCTGCACCACGTGAGGAGTCACCGTGGGATTTGGGTCGCTTCCCCTCCTGCATCCGGACCTCTTTCCCTGCTGCCCACTCTGCAGTCCTAGGCTGCCAGTCGTGGGTGCCGTTTTCTTTCCTTCTCCCCCCACCCCGGGAAGCCGCTTAAAAGCACCCATTGAACGGCCGAGCCTTATCGGGATGCAGGCAAACACTGAGCCCCGAGCAGGCAGCAGGCAGCAGGCAGCAGGCAGCAGCTTGTGTGTGGGCACCGGGCGGGAGGGGAGCAGGTCACGTGGGGGCTAATGCTCTTCAGATCCCGATTACACAGGGATCTGAGTCAGCCCTGCACGGAGCCCGGCTGCAGACCCCAGGCCGGCTCAGCGGGCGGGGGTCCGCCCTCCCCCGACCACAGGGACCGAGGGGGGGCCAGCTGGAGGAGAGGGTGCCACACGGCAAAGGGAATGTCCGCTCCGTGTATAAAACCATGATCACTTAGAAAGGCCTTTCCTGCCTCAATCCTCAGGGCACTTTTCAAGCCCCAGTGTTAAGCGTGATTTTCTCATTAGTGACTTAAGGATTCCCGAGCGGCCTGTGTTATAAGTGGAGGGTGACCCGAACACGTACGGGGCAGCAAGGGGCGCCCACGGGTGATAATGGCCGTTGCAGAAGGCAGACGAAGGGGGGTGAGCGCTGTATTCCCGGTGGGTGGCACCGAGTTGGACGCCTTGGTACCCGTGACAGTGATTTCAGGCTTCTGGGCAGACGGTGCAGCCGGGACCCACCGTGGTGACCCAGTGACCCGCAAGCATTACGGAAGATCCTATTAGAGTGGATTCCAGAAGCACAGCAGCGTTTTACTGCCGGAAACCCAATGCCAGCCTCCGGGCCCCAGGGAAGAGGGGAAGCATGTGGTCACGATGCTCTCGACCCGGAGGGAGCTTGGTCCTTCCTAAGCTCTTTGAGTTCTTGATTTTACTGAAGTCCCACAAAGTCCCGTTATTAATTCTGACGGTGTGGATGGAACGGACGGAGGAAGTCGAGGTGCCGAGAATTTATGTAACTGGTCCACAGTCGCACGGTGTGTAACCGGGGGTCCGAGCTCGAGTCTAGGCCATCTGGTTACACAGTCTTCCCCGTTGACTGACACGTGGTGCTTCTTGCTGGAGGAGACGAACAGTCGAAGACGGGTTCCGTGGAAGGAAGGGGGTCCTCGCGCTCTGTGTCTGTCTGTCTGTCTCTCTCTCATGCCCCATTCCTACCGTTTCCTGCTCCCGCTCCCGCACCCTGTGCGTGCTTATCTCGTTGTCGGTTGTGCTCGTGGCGGCTTTGGATTTTACCCCAAAGCACACTGCAGAGAGCTCTCTGTAGGTCGGGTCCTGCCGGCTATAATGCGGACCATCAGCCGGCGCCTTCCTCTCTTGGGAAGAGTCGTTCTGGGCACTGGGATCATAGACTTTCCTTGCACCGGCTTATCGGCTGGAGCCCCAGCAGAGCAGCATTGTCTCCAGACCTCTCGAAGCCCGTGTGACGTTTTGTGGGGGCCCTTTGCCTGCGATGCTGTATCCTAGAGCTTCTGACCCCCTTCAAGGACACGGGTGAGGGTCAAATGTGCATCTCACGGGGCCAGGGATGTGCACGGCACGTCTCCTTTCCGTGGCTGGGAAAGGAGAGCTGACAGGACAGGGCGCATGTGGGGACAGCTCTATCTCCCTTCTATTTTAAGGTCACGCAGTTGGCTGTAGCCTGTCTTGCCCACTGGGCTCGAGGATCCGTTGTTGAAAGATGTGCTGTTATTTGGCCCAAGGACCTTGAAAAACAAATGAATTACTGATTTGGGTCCTGCTGCTTTAAGGGGCTGGACTTGGCCGCCAAATGCTGTAACCAGAGCCTCAGACCTGTCCTCCCCTTGCCTTTTATGGCACCGAGGTAGAGAGGGTCCCCGTGTGTCTAAAGGGAGCCACCTGTGATAAGTAGGTTTTCTGGTCGACTCTCCCTGTCACAGCTTGTCATTCTCCCAGAATTAGTGTGTATATGTGCACGTGTGCAAGTGTGTCCATGCACATATATGCACACATGCGCACGCACACACACGTGCAAAATGCATCCGCATTATGTATGTGTGTGTCCACGTGCACATGGTTGTGTATATACACACACGTGTGCACACTCAGACTTTTCCCAATTGTCTACCTTTAAATTTTTTTTAATGTTTTATTTTATTTTTGAGAGAGAGACAGAGCGCAAGCAGGGGAGGGGCAGAGAGAGAGGGAGACACGGAATCGGAAGCAGGCTCCAGGTTCCGAGCTGTCAGCACAGAGCCCGACGTGGGGCTCGAACTCATGAGCTGTAAGATCGTGCCCTGAGCTGAAGTCGGACACTTAACCGACTGAAGCACCCAGGTGCCCCCAAATTGTTTATCTTTACAAAGAAAGTTCCAGGATCTGCATTTAAAAAAAACTGTGATTCAGGGGCACCTGGGTGGCTCAGTCGGTTAAGCGTCCGACTTCAGCTCAGGTCACGATCTTACGGTTCCTGGGTTCGAGCCCCGCGTCGGGCTCTGTGCTGACAGCTCAGAGCCTGGAGCCTGCTTCACATTCTGTGTCTCCCTCTCTCTCTCTCTGCCCCTCCCCTGCTTGCACTCTCTCTGTGGCAAAAATAAATAAACATTAAAGTAAATAAACTGATCTCACGTGACTTCATCTGCAAACTGCTGCCTTGGGTGGGGATGTAAAGGCATCATTATGTGCGTCCCCTCAGGACCCGAGCTCTGTGATTGCTCGCTGTTTCAGGATTGAAGCTGCCAGAGAAAAGCGGAGATTGAACTGAGATCACTTTGCACTTTCCTTCACATTTTCCTCATTCGTTCATTAGACCAGTCCTTTAATCACATTGCGGTGTGACTGCTGCCCGCCAGAGTGCGCGGCCTGCCGCTAGGAGCTGACGGGCAGGAGGGGCAGGCAGGGGGCGGGTTCTGAGAAGCGCTGTGGTGTACGTGTGGCGGTGAGCCTGGGGGCCCCGGGACACGGTTCCGGGTTCCAATCAGGTCCTAGGTGCCTGCCCACGGAGTGACCTTCACTCTCAGGGACCCTGCGTGTGAAGCGGAGGATAGTTCCTCGCTTACCGTAAGTGTGTGGTCTTTGTCATCCTAGGACGCCATTCCCTTCCATTCCCTTCCATTCGGTTCTGTTTTATTTACAAACGGGTGTGGAGCCCTGAACTAATCCCACGCACCGGGCTTTGAAGTTCGGTCGACTCTTTTCCGGAATCCCACGCGTCGCAGCGCTGGGGCGACGTGGACGGTGGCCGGGTCGGGCGTCGGGCACCTCCCTCACCCCGAGGGAGACTGCCAGGGTCTTGGTGCGGCAGGGCAGGTGCCTTTAAAGCAGTTTTTCGTCACAATTTCACACATAAAAGGAGAACGAAGGACTCATCAAATCCTTCTTCCTGTTTGGCTGCAGCTGAGAGGCCCTGGTTACAGACAGGCGGCCGGAGGAGAGGGAGGCAGGCAGGAGGGGCTCAGAGACGGGGCGCGTGAGGAGGGGGCTAGGCCGCAGGTGCGAGCTGGGCCTGGGGGACCCCCGGGGGCCCGACCGACCCGGCCAGACTGTACACCTTCCCACCCGCCCCTCGAGGCCATCCATCTAGTGCTGGTCTCCTCTACCCGCGCCCACAGGGCGTCACTCCAGGGGCAGGAGGGAGCCCGGGGCCGCGGCCTCCCCGTCTGCCTGCTCACGGGTGGGCGTGTGGGGGGAGGCGTGGCGGCCTCTGTCCGTTCTGACCACTGCCGACAGGACGCTCCCCGTTTCGTGCCCGGAGCCCTCCGGGCCGCCACTGACCGCATTTCCCAGGTAGCTGCGAACCTCCACGTCTGTCTGCAGAAAGCTTTCCGGGCTCCCTGCGACGTTCCGGATGCAGCGAGGGGGCGGGGGGCACGGAGAAGGAGCCACCCTTCAGTTTCCAGCCGGTGTTTACCAAAGAGTGATTCTCTACCACGTCCGAGCTGGGTGTGTGGGCTCTCCACGTGCTTGCCAAGCTGCTTTTGTGTCTCGAGGGCTGCGTGGGCCTGAACCAGGACCAGCTTCTCAGGCCAACCAGGCCTGCTGGCAAGTCCCCTCCCCGGCCTCTTAGGAAGGGTGGGAGGGGGGACAGACGGAAGGGTGCTGACGCCCCACCTGTCTGCACGTGGTCTGTGCCACAAGGGAGACCTGCCCACGGCCGCTTGCACGGCTCCATGCACTGCTGATGGCTCTGGGAGTCCCCGCTGGGGCGTCCAGCCTCTGCCCCCGATGTGTGAGCCGCATCCTGGCCAAAGGAACACTCAGCCCTCGAGGCTTCTGGATGGCGGAGCCCCCGGCGCCAGCCTGGAACGCGGTACCGGTCCAGTCATCTCGCTCAGGGTGGGTGACCGCAAGGGGACGGAGAGCCCTTCCTTCCCAGACCAGAGTGAGCGGAAAGGGGAGGGGAGGGGTGGGCTGGAGCCATGGAGAAACCTGGGAGGGGAGGGTGTCCAGCACCCCCAGGGGCGCCAGAAGGAAGAGTCTCCTTCCCGCCCCTGGTGGCAGAACGGCCGCCAGCCCCGGAGCCCCGGTCTGTCAGGCTTCCAGTCGTCAGGGTTCCAAACGTGCCCCAGTGAGACCCCACGTCTGCTCCCCGGAACCCGGGCGTTGATGGCGATGAGGCCCTGACGGGAGGCGTCGCGCACCTGCACTGAGGACTTGGGACCGGGAACCCGGTGAGCCGCCCGGACCGGACGTCTGGCCTCCAGGACTGCTCACTGGCTGTGGAGCGTCCACGGTCCTTCGTTATGAGGCGTGGGAAGCTTACGCGGCCTCTCTGCTGAGCCCCCCTGGGGCACAGAGACGGGCTGATTGATGGGCTCTGTTGGGTCCTGTGGTCCCTGAATCCATCAGCACCTGGGTTTCAACCTCGAATCGCTGGACGGTGGACCCCCATCCCCCCCGCCCCGAGCCAGCCTCGGTGGTACCACACGTCCACCTGCTTTGCTCACGCCCCTGTGGGCCCCTCTGGGTCCTGCTGCTTCTTCCTCTTCTCCCGCGGCCCCTGCTTCTTCTGCGTCGGGTGCCGTGAGAGGTCGGGGTGACTTTGTTACACCCCCCACACGCCCCACACTGCTCTGGCCCCGGTGTGTCTGTCGCCTCGTGTGCTCCTCTCGGAAGCCCCTGGGTCTGCTGGGGCCGTGTCAGGTGGCAGGGACGTGGCTGGAGGGACTTGGTTCTCGAGTGAGGAGCAGGGGCCCCAGGGCTTTTCAAACTAGGTCACAGCCCATCACCGAGTCGGGAACCAGCACGCTTCCAAACGTGGGAGAGCCGGGAAAATGGCCACGTGCCCTGCACACGCTCTGGCTCACGGAACCCTTGTCTGTCTGGGTCTCACGGGCCTGCGTACCGCGTGTGTTGAAGTTTTGAGTCCACTCAAGACGGTGAGACTGACCAAGGAAGCAGCCGGAATCGGGGTTTGGGGAAAGGCTGGTGTCTGTGGGCAGCAGGGTGGTTCTGTGCTTGTCTGAGCCCCGTTTTGGGGTCTTTGTCTAGAATGTGGGGTGCTCTTTGCCCCTGCCTTTGTGGGCCACCTGCCTCCGGTCACGTTTCCTGGGTGACCGGAAAGGCCTTCTCAGCTTCCTTTACAGCCTCTCCAAGTCAGGGACCCCGAGGGGTGGTCGCTCAGGAGGCGAGCGTGAGTCCCATTTGGAAGCGAGTTCCCCGAGTCATGTGGACACTGTCGGGGAAGCGTGCATTTGTGCATTCACTGGGTCTGTCCTGAGCACCTGCCGCTAGGCCCTGTGCGAGGGGGCCACTGTGAACACAGGGATGTCTGGGGGTGACTCCAGGGGCTTGGCGGGGTCCCTTAGGTCTGGGGAACAGCGCTTGGACAGAGAGTGGGGCAGTGGGGGGGAGTGCTGTGAGAGCTCCCGAGTGCTCTAGAATGTTCCGTCTGCCCCCTGGTATCTGGAGCAAGCAGTGTGTTGGAAGGGAAGCTGGAAAGTGTGGTGGAGAGAGGCGGCGGGGGGGAGGAGGCCGTGGGTGGAAGGCCGCTGTGAGATCTGGCGGGACCGTGAGCCTGCTGCCAGGAGGACCCGCCAAGTCTGGGGGGAGGAGGAGGCGGAGGGGTCTGCCGTAGGAGACCTGGGGGAGTCACGTCGTGGTCCAAGTTGGGAGCTGGGAACAGTGCCTGGAACAGAAGCAAAGCCTGATGGAGGTGGGCCTGGTTTCGTCCGATGCCTGACTCCACAGGGCGTCCCTCCTCCCCTCAGCGTGGGTCACGTCTGGCAGCTGACCTGACCCGTCGGCTGGGGTCATTCGGGTCCTTGGGCTCTTCTCACTGGGTCTCACGGCGATGATTTTCCAGCATCGCATTTTACTTTGAGGGCTGTTTTCATTCACCCCTGGATTCGCATTCGGGGCCTCATTGCTGGACTCCTCAACCCCTGAGCCCCCCAGGCCCGACGCTTAACTGGAGGTTCGAGGAAGGCTTGTATCAGTGAATCAAAGCAGGCCGTGTGCACACCCTGTTGGCGAAGGCCTGCACGACGTCCACCAGCGAATGTGGGTACAGGGCGTCTGGACGCCTGACCCGTTTGCCCGGGTCACCCGGGAGCTTCCGAGAAAGAAGTAAACGAGTCAAACGAACACCGTGGAGCCACGTGGAAGTCCGTCCCCTTAACGTTCCTCTAGTTTGTGAACAAACCACTGCAGACTGAACCGTGCGGAGACAATGCACGTGTTATTCAATAACCTGAAAGAGACTGCAACAATGTGTTCGCTTTCTGAAGGTTAGAAGATTCACCGCGAAGAAGAAGACGTGTCCTCTCTGCGTGAGGATTTCGTCTGGAAACTGGTCTCCAGTGGGGACAGCGTCCAGGCTGCAGACGCTTTGGAGCGGGCGTGCGCGTGTTCTGTGCCGCAGGGGGGCTGGCGCTGGCCCCCGGCGCCCCTCTGCCTGTCAGGGTCCCTCTGGGTGCCCCCGTCCTCTCCCGTTTCTGCTCCCAGAGCTCGTGCAGCCATCTGGTCCCCGGCCCCTCACGTGGCGTCCAGCCAGCTGGCAGGTGCACTCGGGCCGCGGGTGGTTCTGGAAGTGGCGGCCGGGCCCCGACAGCGCCTCTCCGCCCCCCCGCTGCCGTGCAAGCAGGCCCGCTAAACGCCTGGCCGCGGGCGCCCGTGGGCCCCGGGCCCAGCGCGGCTGCACCAGTGATTTGCTTCATCATCAAATCCTCGTCTTGGCAGATGGAGCCCCTCTCTTGGCACAGCCGTCTCATTTAACCTCGGCAGTGATTTAAATGTGTAACCGTCGGCGGCCCCGACTGCCACCCGTCAGGTCCAGCAGAGCCGCGTGGCTCCGACGTCCCCCTTCCTCGTTTGCGTTTCCTTCTCGTGTGGCCCGGAGGTGTGGTGGCCTCTTGGGTTCTGTGGGCAGGGTGTTCGCGGGGTTCTGGGCTCCTCGTAGCCGTGGGAGAGGGGTGGGGCGTGTGCCGTCCCCTCGGCAAAGGACAAAGGGAGGCCGAGACGCTTCCTAACACCCTGATCCCCGGTCGCACGAGTTTGCAACGTGTGTCAAGTGGGAAACAAGTCTGGGCCTTGAAGGAGGGTCTTTGCTGGACAGGACTCCTGCCGGGGGGCTAGCGGGGGGGGGGGGGGCGCTGGGTCGAGGTGCAGGTGTCCCGGAGGAGGGCAGAGCGGTGTTTGCTTTCCAGGGAGGGCTGCACGAGGCTGGGAGGACGTGGCATGGGGCCGTGGGCTGGAAGGCCGGATAGCACACCGGACAGGGTTTTCTCCGGAGGCCGGCCTGTTCCCGGGGGAGAGAGGGCGGTCTGCAGGCCCAGCGGGAGGGTGGGGGGAAGGGGGCAGGCCCGACGGGCGGCCGAGCAGCAGTTTGCTCCCCCAGATCAGTGGGTCTGGTGGCTCTTCTCACCTCTCTGAGGCCCGGTTGTCTGTGCCGTGCGGCCGAACAGACACAGGTCTCCGGGGGGGCCTTCGGGAGCGTCCGATGGAGGCGTCCAGGGCTCAGGGCGGGGGGAGGAGCGGGGACCCCAGGGCTGTCACTGCAGAGGGCACACCCAGAGAGCACGGGGACGTCCCGGTCAGGGCCGTGGCGGGCGGCGTGGCACGGGGGGCAGGGAGCCTCTGACACGGTCAGGGCTGGTGGCAGGCGAGTGGGGAGTCCAGAGCAGCCCGGCCTTTCTGCCCTGAGGCCTGGCTGACCGAGGCTGCGGCAGCGGAACGGGCGCCACGGAGCTGAGAACGGGGCGGGACCCGCTGTCTCCTTTTGACGGCTGTTTGGGGGCCGACCGGGTGGGGTTTCAGGGACGCCTGGGCTCCGCCCCGTGTGGTCGGTCTTCAGGCCGCCGTTCTGGTCCCTCGGAACTTTGCTCTGTGTCTGCGGCATCTATGAAATGCGCGTAACAGGGTCGAGCCACGGGGGGGGGGGGGGGGGGGGACCGGACGGGGCGTGAGCGCAAAGCCCACCAGGTGCCCGTCCGTGCCCGACCGAGGGCACGAAGTGTGTTCCTTCCTGCAGTGTGGACCGTGTTCAGCCACAATGAGGAACAAAGCTCTGCCCCCACGCGGGTGAGCCTCGAAAATGCGCTCAGTGAGAGACGCCAGACGCCAAAGGCCACGTGGTGGGTGAAGAGCCCAGGGGGGCGAGGCCTTAGAGGCAGGAAGCAGATTGGTGATTGTGGGGGCTGAGCGGGGGGGGGAGGGGGTCTGTCGGGCCGGTGCACGCGGGACTGGACAGCGGTGACGCCCGCCAAGCAGCGTGAGCCGCGTGACACGCACTGAAATGGTTCAGGTGGTCGCTGCCACGTCGTGTGTGTTTTGCCCTAATTAAAAAAAGACCCCTGGAGTAATGACACCAAATACACGTGGGGGGTGGGTCTGGTGGCTCGGGGGAGACACCACCCCCATTCTGTCTAACCCGGCCTTGCGGCTTACAGCGGGATGCCCCGGCCTGCAGGGGTGTTGCCCTGCCCTCCCCGTCCCCGTGTGGCCCCCACGCTTTGCCCCTGCAGGTCAGAGGGCAGGTGAACCGTCCGGGAATGTACTGCAGTGAGAGTGGTGGCCCGCGTCCTCGCTTTGCTTGGCGTTGGGTTTTGGGGTGCCGATCGCATGTTGAGGGCTCCCCTGAGTGGGCTTCTGGGCTGTTCGTGCCTAAGACAGAAGGAGGGGCGCCTGCTCCAGGTCGAGGGGGTGGCACCTTCTGCAGAACTGGCCGGCCAGCCCCGGACACAGGACCGGGGAGGCGGGTGGCACCCAGATGGCCTGCCAGGCTGATACCCAGCCCCTCCGCTGAGAACAGTCCCTGCGTTTGCTGGGAACCCGCACAGGGAGTCGTTCTGTGGATGTGCTAGCAGTTTGGCCCAAACCGTGTCCCCCCCGTGAAGATCGGAACAGGCACTGGTTCTCAGATTCCCAAGTGGGAGCCGTGCCTCTCGGGAATCTCGTGTTCCTTTTCTAACACAGGCTGTCCTTTCCTTGGGGGACTTCCTTGTTTTCCTGAGGGCGGAACACATCCCTAGGTGAGAAGCAGACAGTCCCTCGAAGACGCTCTTGAGGAACGTAGGAGTGCAGGGAGAAACAGGGTGAAGGTCACAACGTGTTGGTCTTAACGCCCTGATAAGGTCTGCAGACATGTTGTGTTTTCGGTTTTGAGTTCGTCACCAGCGTTTAAAAGCAAAAGTGCACAAATTTCCCATAATATTCCAGCTTTCTGGCAGTCTTCTTGAAAGAAATCAGAGGTTCTCGCACCACCAGCTCTCCTTCTATGTGGTCGTAGTCACCCTGCACTGACGGCTGGCTGTCCTCTCTTCGGTTCTCCACAGCCTCCCCTTCCTGCTTTGTTCATCTTCGCTCCTGGCCCGCCATGCTGGCCTCTGTGTTTTTGACCCGGCATAGGATTTGCCGTGAAACTCACGTTTTTGTTAAATCACTCATTTGGTGACTTAGCCGAGCTGTGGAAGCCCCCTTGGCTTCCCTTCCCGGCCTGGAAAAGGAGGTATGGCGAGACCGTGAGGAGATGTGTGGCATGCTGGACAGACCTGAGGGAGCTGGCAGAAGCCAGAGATGCTTCAGTCTGCCCAAACCGTGTGACCATGAACTCAGCTCACCCGCCGGTTCGGAGACGGTGTTTAGCTGATAGGACATGATTTCCTATTTCCATAAATAATCCTGCCAGGCGAGTGATGTAATTGGTTTAATGAGTCGTGCTGCGGGAGTCGGGCCTGGCTGAGGGTGCGTGTTTATTTCCGTCTCCCTCGGTGGAAATTTCCTGGGGACTGGAGCGTCGTGGCCTTAGTGCGGGATCTGGGGCTCCGACTGAAGTTGTCTCAGCACCCTCGGAGCGTGGACGGAGAGGTGGAGACCGGTTCTGAGCGAACAGCTGTGGAAATCCCATTGGACGTGCAGGATCTGAAAACGCGACCCTCTTCCAGCCTGAGGCCGCATCATGTCACGTCCCAAATTATGTGCCAGGGCAAGCAAACACAGACGCTGGCCCGATGGTTGTTTCTCATCAGATGCACTTGACAATAAGTGGCTGTCTCCTTAGTGGCATTTTCTGTTGAGATTCTCTGTCATCATCTCTCAGAATGAGGTCATCACTATGTGCACTTAGAAGAGGGCCATCCATCCATCCACTCATCCGTCCACCCACCCACTTATCATCCCTCCCTCCCTCCATCCTCCTTCCTTCCTTCAATCTTTCCATCCATCCATCCATCCATCCTTCCATCCATCCATCTATTTATCCATCCATCCATCCATCCATCCATCTTTCCATCCATCCA
>NW_026057587.1:3560957-3596495 GCF_023721935.1 Panthera uncia | reverse complement strand
TCCATCCATCTTTCCATCCATCCATCCATCTTTCCATCCATCCAACCAACCAACCATGTGTTTGGCAAGCCCGCCATTCTCAACCAGGTGGTTTGCCACCAGGGGGCGCTGGCTGTCACTGGGGAAGGCCTGCTGCGGGCATTTAGTTGGTAGAGGCCAGTGTTGCTGACAAGGGTCCTGCAGTGCACACGGTAGCCCCGAGCAACAGGTAATTACCCAGCCTCAAATTTCAATGGTGCTGAGGTTGAATATCAAACAAATCCTCATTGAGTGTGTTCTTTTCCACGGGCTGGTCTAGGCATCGGGGACAAGGTGGTGAATAGGAGGGAGGATGTCCTTGTCCTCAGGGAACCTATATTCCAGTGGGGGGGGGGGGAAGGAACGCAGATAGTAAGTTAACAATGTAACTTTAGTTCACGCACCAAGGGGAATGAGTGAAGGTAACGCGTAGAGATGTCTGGAGGGCACAACGTTATCGGAGTGTTTTGGAAGTCCTCTTTGGTGAGGAAATGTATCACCTGGGAATTACATCATGTAAAAGTAAGAAAATGTGACTTGCCGTGGCTTAAATAAATGGGTGGAGGTGGGGGGGGGGTTCATTTTTCATCAAGAAGCCCGAAAGTAGGGAGCTACTGGCAGTGATTCAGGGCTGGGGTCTCTGTCATTCTCTTGGGGTTTTTTTTTTTTTCCCCCTCCAGGTCACAAAATGGCGGTTGTGGCTCCAGCCACCACATCTGTGCTCACGCTGGGAAAAATGGCACCAGCACCTTGTAGCTCTCCTGTCTGGGAGGTAAAAGCTATCATAAAAGCTCCCTCAACAGACCTCTTCTTATGAGCTGTTGGGCAGATCCGAGGCCAGTGATCCTTTGTAGCCTCTTCAGTGGAGGCAGGTGTGGGAGGAAGGCCCCCAGGGGGGCAGGCCACCGGTGACACTGAGCTGAGCCGGCATTGGTGGAGAGCCGGCCGTCTGAAAACCTGGGCAGGCGTCTGTGGCCTTCGATCACGGTGCCAGGAGGACAGGCCTCCTTTCGGAGGCTCTCGGGAGACCATTCCCGGCCACCCCCAGCTTCTGGACTCGTGGCCGCGTCCCTGCAACGAGTCCCCTCCTCCTCTGTCTGTGTGTCCGTCCCAGGGACGGCAGTCATTAGAGGTAGGGTTCACCTGGGTAATTCGGCGTGATGTCGTCTCAAGAACCCCAAGTATCTGCCAAGACCTTTCCCCAAACAGCATCACGTTCGCGGTTATTCCGTGGATCAGGACGCAGATACGCGTATTTGAGGGCCAGCTTTCCAGCCGGCAGGTCCGGGAGCAGGTGTCTGAAGAACCACTTGCTACTTCCGGATGGTGGTCGCGGTCCGCGAATCCGAATCCCTCGTTACTCTGACCACAGGGCCCCGGGGCAGGCTGCCGGCACTCCCGACGCGTGTGCCCTCGGATCCCACCCGCTGACGTCCAGCCCAGCGTCTCGGGTGTCACACCGGGTCGGGACCATCTGCCCGCGCTTGCTGTGCGCGTTCTGCGGCCCACGCGCCGGTCAGCCCGGATCCCCGGCCTCGGCCCAGGCTGCTGTCTCGCTCCAGACGGGCCCCTCGCAGCTCCGCGCCAGGCTCTGGACCCTTCCCTGCGGAGGGTGGTCCTCCCCGTTGTCTCCGCCCACTCGCGTCCCTCCTGGCCACCGCGAGAAGAGCCGCGAGACCGTCTTCCCGTCTCCGTCTCTGCCTTGTGTGCTGGGTGGGTTCGAATCCCAGATGGCCCTCTGTCGGAGACACAGCCTCCTCGCCACAGGTCTGGAGGTCGGGGCGCCATGGGGCAGCTCTCCACACGCGGTCTGTGGGGTGAAACTAGTGGGAAACAGACCCTGTGGAAGCTCCCCCTCCCTTCTCCCTCCTCCTCTCCTCCCCCTTGCTCCCTCCCCTCTCCCCTTCCTGGCCCTCCCCTCCTTCTCCCTCCTCCCTCCCTCCCCTCCCTCTCCCTCCCTTCCTCCTTCCTCCTTCTCTCCCCCCTTCCTCCCTGTCCCTCCCCACCTCTCCTTTTCCCTCCTCCCTCCTTCCCCTTCCTTTCCCTCCCTTTCCTCTCCCTCCCCTCCCTCTTCCCTCCCCCTCCTTCCCTTCTCCCTTCTTCCCTCCCCCTTCATCTGATAACCAGTGTGTGTGTGGGGGGGGGGCTCTGTCCCTGATGCAGGGACCTTCCTCTTCCCTGCAGGCCTCTGGCTGAGCCCAGGCAGGCACCAGGGAAACAGAGATGGGCCAATGGGGTGTGATCGATATTCTGGGATCTTAGATCCAAACTCTTCTTACAAAAGTCCTGCCTCTTGGAACGTGAGGACAACAAAAGAGCGGGATGCTTGTGGCCAGCAGTGCCCTGCGGCCAGTGGGGACGGACGCGGGAGCCCCATGGCAGGACCTCCCGTCCAGATGCTCCTGCCGAGCCCTTACTTCTGTTTAAAGCCTCTAGTATAGGGACGCCTGGGTGGCTCGGTCGGTTAAGCGTCCGACTTGGGCTCGGGTCATGAGCTCACGGTTCGAGGGTTCAAGCTCAGGAAATTTAGCCCCGATGCAATCGCATTCAGGTTTTGCGTCCTGGCAGGAATGACGTTCGGGTGACGTTGCCTCCTGGGGCGCCAGTCCTCGCGAACAAGGCCGCGGGTTTGTCCCATCGTGGAGGACGCGTGTGCACGGGTCACTTGACTGAGGGGTCGCCACCGAGTTCTTTGCAGTAAGATCGCCAAGGTCCCCTTTGTGATGGGCAAGTAGCTTGTGGGGAGGTCCACGGAGGCCACGTGGCAGGAAATAGCTGTTTCGCATCAAGCTCCCCAGGTTGTAGCCTCGATTGCTGTTATTTGTATCAAGTACTCTTACGACAGTTACAACGTGGCGATTTCTGTGTGAGTCCTTCCATCGTTCTTGGTTTTTCTCCTCGAGGAAAAGCTTTCCTCTTTCTCCCCATTTATATATTTATATTTATATTTACTTTTGTTAGTATCAATTAATAGACTGTTGCTTTGTTCAGCTGTTAGACGTATTACCGTCACGGATTTCAACGCCCAGAGGAAAGGGCTGAGGGGGCCTCCCTCCAGGTCCAGGCGCTCCGTGAGGCTCCGAGTTCTGGGCTAATACGATGCTCGAGGCTCATCTGGTACTTTCCCTGTCCCGGTCCCAGAATTAGCCACTTCGTGACGGACCCTCGTTTCCTCTGGTGGAGAACGACGTTTAGCCGCCAAGACCCGGGGGCTGGGTGTGAGCACAGTGGCTGGGGCCTCGCTGCTTCTGGTGTCCCAGCGGACAGAGCGGAGAATGTCGTGATGTTCCCTCCTATCCACGATGCTCTTCCCTCCTGTGGGAAGCCGCGAGCTCAGGGTGCCCGTGAGGGACCCTCCCAAGCGGGGACGCGGGCTTCTCCCTGCACAGACCCTCCCGGGAGGTGAACTGGGTTCCTTCCTGTCAGATGGTCGCAGCCTGGCCCCTATTGGACTAGGCGACCGCAAGGGGCCCTTACAGCGCTTGCCCATAAATATTTAAACGGTGGCTCAGCTTTCAGACAAAGTGCATCAGTGGTAAAGATCAAGCTTTTTGACCTTTCGTCAATTTACTCAGTGAAACATGATCCTCCCTGTGTCTGTTTTTTCCAAAAGGTTGACTCCTTTTTTCATAGTTGAAAGGGGCCGCGTTTTCTCCAAAGGCAGAGCAGAGAAGATTCGAGAGTTTTCATGCCTCTTAGAAATACATCAACACAGATAAGAAAATTCCCATGCCCGCCCGCCCGCACGAGCGAGACGCTTGTCACGCCTCAGGGACCGCGTGGCGTTTCAGAACCGGAGGCATCTGGCTGGCACCTGGTGCGGCCGGCAGAAGGTTGTAGAATTTGCTGGAGGGGGATGGGCGGGGGAGGGGGGGCGGCTGAAGTCACAAGGCGAGCCCTCGCCGTGCCGGCTGTGCCCACACCCAGCCTGGCCTCACCGGGCCCCCCTGCGCCCCGGGGACCGCGGCTCCTTCCTCTTTCAAAGTCTCTTGAGCCGTTAGTGTGGTCTTTTCAAGCACTGGGGGGTCCGGTGCAGTAGTAGAGAGAGGACGGGGAATAGAGCTAGCACCTTGGGCTAGGCATCCCGTGGTAACGCTCTCTGCTCCTAAATGTATCCGCGTTTGAAATACGGTCTGGCTTATGACCAGCTCTTCATTCTCTGATTTTGGATATTCTCAGCATGGGCATATTTGAAGCAAGGTAAAACAGATACCGAAAGGGACGTTTAATTTAAGATTTGTTAACGTTTTATTTATTATTGAGAGGCAGAGCATGAGCGGGGGAGGGGTAAAGAGAGAGGAAAACACAGAATCCGAAGCGGGCTCCAAGCTGTCAGCACAGAGCCCGACGCGGGGCTCGAACTCACAAACCGAGAGATCATGGCCTGAGCCAAAGTCGGACGCTCAACCGACTGAGCCACCCAGGAGCCCCTGAAAGGGATGTTTAAAAAGCAGCACATTGGTAGCTCCTTCAAAGGAACATCAGAGACTGGGGATCATATTCTCTGTTAAAGACAGTGAGAGAGGCCACACCCACTCCTCTGGGTCCTTCTTCCTGGTCCCGGGGTTGCGGGCGGGGAGCCTGCGGGTGGCTGCCGTGGGTTTTTCCCAGACGGCCCCTGTCCAACCTCACGTAAGCTGGAGGCCCGTCCTGTCTCCCTGCAGGGCCTGATTTGGGTGGGGGTGCCTGAGGCGCGTCACACACGCTGGTCCCAGAGGGTCTGTGACAGAGAGAGACCCAGCTCCAGGCTTTCCCCGGAGAACTGGGTGTCGCCCGCGGCCACCATCACACCCCCTGTCTTGCACTTTGCCCCAGCGATGCCTTCATTTGGGCCTGACTTTCTGAGCCCTGGGGGCCCCCCTGGGGCAGCCAGTGTGACTGACCCCTCTGCGCCCCGCCCAGCGGCACTCCACGCGGAGGTACACGGAAAGTCTTTGTGGGACGCGTGAAGGCAATGATCCCCCCCCAGAAAGCCCCACTCGGCTGTGACACTCTTAAGTGAGAGGCCAGGGCTGGAGCCACAGCCCAGACCCGGGCGTGGACTCCTCTCTGCTCTCAGAAGCAGCCGGGCTCCGCCCAAGCCTTCCCAACCTCCGCCTGGCAGCCGCCCTGTGACATTTACAAAGCAGGTGGGGATTTTTTTTTTTTTTTTTTTTTTTTAACAAGGCTGTGTAAATTTTGTTCAAGAAAACACTGCTTGAAATCTCTTTGATATTTTCCTGCAGGGTCAGGAGGCTCGCATTTATTCACAGCAATTTCCTTTTAGGGCGCAGGCTTGAATTATAAATTACAGGAGCAAATTGCTTGTTTGGAAGGGAACTATCTCTCCCCGTCACCCCCCCTGTCCCCCCCTGGTGCTGCGCCCCGGAAAGCAGTGATGGGTTCAGAAAACAAGCCCTCCCTGGGTTCCTGGGCTGTGGGAGAGGGGTCTTCAGACAGCTGCGTAACTCTGGGCTTTCCTGGGCAAAGGGTTGCTGTTAGCGTGGATGTTTGAGAGAGCGATGCTTTGGATTTTGGGTGCCAAGACGGTGCTGGGGGGGGGGCCCTTGGGCGCACGGGTCTGAATGTGCTGGTGGCAGGTCCCCGCCCGGGTCAGTCTCCGTGGGAGCAAATGCTCACACTTAGCAGAGGGCTGCGTCCAGTAGAAAGAGCACAGAGGTGGCGTCGAAGGCAGTTCTGCGTGGAGCCCGGACAGTGAGCTGGCGACACGCGGCTGCAGGATGCTCCCACGTGCCCAGGGCGGGCGGGGGTTTAAGGATGGAATCGGCAACTGTGGGGGGCGGCGGGCACGACATGGCCCCAGAGAGCACACAGCACGGGAGGGGTGAAACACAGCCCGGGGACAGCTTGCCAGGAATCGCCCCTCGCGTCTGGTGCCAGAGGGGCAGACGCTCTTTTCTGCCTGTCTCCCCCCCCCCCCCCCCCCCCCCCCCGGTCTCCCGGACCCACCGAGGGTTTGCCCACACCGCCCACATGCTTGGCTCCTGTGCAGCCCCATCTCTACACGAGCTTTGACTCGGTCCTGCTCCATACCCGACTTTGGGTCATCCTGAGCCCAGGGGCACAAGCGGTGGCGGGGGGTGGGGGTGGGGGTCGGCTGCACCTGCTGCTGTGGAGCCCCCGCGTGGAATCGTGGCATGCTCCCATGACCCCTGTTCCTTGTCTTGGGGGGGGGCGGGCAGCTGGGCCTCAGACCCTCCCCGTCGAGGCCGTTGTCTCGTTCGTGCCACCAGGACGGGAGCACCACTCACTCCCCTCGTTTCCCCTGGGCGGAAGGGACTCCCGGTCGCCACGAGGAGTCCACCGCTGGGGGTGGACATTTTCTCCGTGGCGTCAGGTGGTGGCAGGAAGCTGCTTGTCAGGTGGGAGCTCCTTTCCCGGCAGCCCTGGTCCCGTGGTCTGAGAGGAGGGACGTGGTGGCTGTACCTCCCGGTCCAGGAGTTGGGAGTGCTGAGGCCTGTGGGCTCCTGGGGATGGGGAGCCGATGGCGGGGACCTGGCCCCCTGAGTTGCAGCCCTGGGGGGGGGGGGGGGGGGACCTGCACCCAACTGGGAGCACCTGCATCGATCGGTTTTGTAAGAAATAAACGCCCATTACATCCCGCCCCACACTCAGTGCCTGACGGGGGCCAGGAGCTGGCGTGGTGCTTCCTTAGCCCCGTCTGTCTCCCATTACACCCTCGTCCGCCAGCCTACAACTCACGGCCACTGTGCGGGCGGAAAACCAGGAGGCCGTACGTCCACGGAGAACCACAGGGTCCACGTTGCTGTGCCCTCGGCGTTAAGGGCAGGTGCAGCGTCCTCACTGTTTAACTCTTTAAGCAGCAAAAATTACCACGCACGTTCTGTTTCTCTTTGTAATTACGGTAATTCTGGGCTCTTTTTACTTGACGAGTAGAGTAACATTCACCCATCATAGAAATTATTTTAAAGCGTAGGAAATAATTCAGAAGAAACTTAAATCACCCGTAGAGACATCCCGTCAAAGCCGTCATGGGTAACATTCAGTGTTCGTAAGCTTGACTCTCGTGTTGTGGAGATAGTTGGGAAATGTGGTTAAAAAGGCTGACTGTTTTGGGGGCGTATTAGGTCGGTTCTGTTCTCTTTGTTATGCTTTATCTGTTTTCTTTCTGTGAACAATGACTACAGGACGTACCCCATTCTGCAAGAGGTGTTGATTCCGTCACATCCGTTATTGTTATTTTTTAAATTAATTATTTTTTTAATGTTTACTTATTTTTTTTTAATTTTTTTTTTTTACGTTTATTTATTTTTGAGAGACAGAGACAGAGCATGAGCAGGGGAGGGGCAGAGAGAGAGGGAGACACAGAATCGGAAGCAGCTCCAGGCTCTGAGCTGTCAGCACAGAGCCCGAGGCGGGGCCCGAACCCATGAACCGTGAGATCATGACCTGAGCCAAAGTCGGACGCTTTGCCAACTGAACCCCCAGGCGTCCTGCCGGCACCTCCATTATTACCCTTCCAGATAAACTTACAGAAGTGGCCTTTCTGGGTCAAACACCCGTTGTTGTGACGTTGGTGATAAACGGGCCAGGTGCCTCGCACGGAGCCGTTCTCTCTCCTGTTGGAGGGAACGAAATGTGCTTTCTCGACTCTTCTCTTGAGACCCTTGAGGACACAAAGTGTGATATCTGTCTTTACTTATTATAGAAAAGTTAGAAAGGCAACATGTGTCCAAACTCAGGACATAATGCTTAGTGACGCATGCACTCTGTGCTCACTTCTGCCGGCCTGTGGACGGTGCCCTCGGGTCCACACGAACACAGAGCTAAGTGTGTGTGTGCGTGCGTGTGTGTGTGCGTGCACGGGCGTGAGTCCTGTGAGAGTCGCAAGGGCTAAGACCGGTCCCCAGACCCGGAGGTGGCAGTGGGTGCTGTTGGCAAACCCCGATTTCATTCTTCTGGGGGTGGCAGCACCTGGGCTGGGCTGCCCTCAGGCCCCGGAGTCAGGAGGCCCCGGGCCCGGCTCGGGGCGTTCGAGTTGTGTGACTGTCCAGTGACTCCTTCCATCCTGGAGCCTGTTTCTGTTTTGAATCCTCCTTTCATGCCCACTCCCCTTGTTTAGAGCCCAGGGCACCTGGGGGGGGGGGGCGTCAGCCGGTGAAGCGTCCGTCTCTTGATTTCAGCTCAGGTCACGATCTCACAGTTCATGAGTTCGAGCCCCGCGTCAGGCCGTGTGGGTGGACCCTGCTTGGGATTCTGTCTCTGCCTCTCTGCCCCTCCCCATTTAATGTTTAAAAAATTTTTTTAATGTTTACTTATTCTTGAGACAGAGACAGAGCATGAACAGGGGAGGGGCAGAGAGAGAGGGAGACACAGAATCCGAAGCAGCTCCAGGCTCCGAGCTGTCGGCACAGAGCCCGACGCGGGGCCTGAATCTGTGAACCGTGGGATCGTGACCTGAGCCCAAGTCAGACACTCCACCGACTGAGCCCCCCAGGCGCCCCTCTGCAGTGTCTTTTAGAAAAGCACAAATCCCCCGTTCCCGAGGCCCCGCCCTCACACCCAGTCACCTCCCAAAAGGCCTCGCCTTGTGACACCACCACCTTGGGGGTTAGGACTGCGACACAGGAATTTTGGAGGGACACAGACTTTTGGTCCACCACGTTGCGGTGTCGGAGGAGGCAGCGGTGAGTTCGGGGTGCGGAGGCAGAGACCCCACAACATACTGCTGCAGGATTCCTAATTCTTGCCTATCGTCTTGTCCCCGTCGCACAAGTGGGCTGGGAGGGTGGTGGGCCGGTGGACCGGCTGGCTGGGGGAGAAGCAAACCGCTGCTGTGCGGTCTCTCCTGGTCCCGTGGGGTGGGGCCCCCAGCACGGCAGGTCCCAGGCCCCCCTGGCCAACAGCGGGCTCGCTCCTGCGGGTTTCACCCCCGCGTGCTGGCGGCTGGCCCGGGCACACCCCCGGGAGAGTCTGTCCCACGTCAGCTGCTCCACTGGCCAACCTGCAACCCGCGGGTCGGTCGGGGTTTGGGTCGGGCCAGACGCGCAGGCAGCTTCCCCCACACCTCGGCGAACGCTTTTCTGTGCGCGCTGACCGTGGCCGTCCGTGGGCGGAAGTCCCTTCCGTGACTCCTGGGCGCCACCCACAGGTGTTAGGTGGGGTGCGGGTGGGGCGCTTTGCACACACTTTAATTTGCGCTTGGTGTTGAGGCCCCTTGGAAGCGATACTGTTCATCTTCCCACCCCAGTGCGGAGGTCCTGTCTGACGGCTCAGCCTCCTGGACTGGATGATGAGTAGGGCGACTGCTGGATCTGGGTCAGTGTCAACCCAGGGCTGGGTTTACTGCCCTCTTCACCGAGGTGACACGTGTCTGCCCCATAGCTCAGACGCCGGCAGCTGTGAGGCTGCATTGGAGGCACGGGGCCTCTCCTCCCCGCCTTCTTGGGTTTCCCATCCCGAGCAAGGACTTTGAGCCACTTAGAGGCCCTCAGAGTGAAGTCGGCCTCTGCACTTCCTCTCCTTTGTCTAAAAGGAGGAGGCGACAGACCCCTCGGTCCCACAGCCCAGCTCCTCTGGCAGTGAGAGGTGGAATCTTCAGTGGGAGAGTCTGCCTCAGGGCCTTTGCACATGCTGTGCTCTCTGCCTGGGACTCTCTCTCTGTGTCTCAGCCAACTGCTCCTCACTCATCACTTCAGCCTTCGTCACGGGACACCTCCTCCGAGAGGCCTGCCCTGCCCACCCCACCCCTTCCTCTCATACCCTCTTACGCTATTTTCCTCTCAGCGCATGTGCGAGCGGGCATGGTCCTGTTTGTGGGAATATTTGTTGTCTCCATCTTGCCCACCGGAGTGTGACCTCGGGAGTGTTCCCGCCGTGGGTTCCATCAGTCTGGGGCCGAGCACCTGAGTGTGGAGGGCAGCATCCACTTCCAGGATGTGACCTGGGCGGGCTCTCCTTCCGTCCACGTTTAAGGGGTGTGGCTTCCCATCTGTGAGACGATTTCGGTAGAAACCCGCTTTCTTCCGCGCAGCTCGTGGGACGGTCCCCAGGCTTCCTTGTTGTGCACCGTGACCGTTCCCACCGGCTCCATCATTGTCTGCCGGCCGCCCGGGCCCTAACTTCGTGTTCACACCAGCCACGTGGCCCTCATGGCTATTGGGGAGGTGCTGCTGTGGCCTCTGTGGCCGTGGCCAGTGAGAGCGTGGGCGCCACGAATCCCACGTGGTCGAGCGCCCAGGCAGGAGCTTTGCCGTCCGCTCGGAGCACGAGGTTGGTGCCCGGCAGCAGGCGGCCGCTGGGGGACCGCTTCATCTTCAAGACCACCGGCCGGTCCACAGGCGTGCAGGTCACAGAGGTCTAGAGAACGGGGGATTTGGGGGTGGATCTGGTCCACGCCTCACACTCAAAAGCGAGGGTCAGGCGAGGGGTGTGGATGTGTGAGGTCGAGCAGGGTCTGCGAGCGTCAGTGGTGGTCCCCTGAGGAGGCTGCTGGCTTCCTGCCGGCCCCCCGCCCGCAGGGGGAGGCCGCGTGGCTCCCGTGGTGGTCTCAGCACTGTCCGGCCAAGGGAGGCTGCCAGGCTCAGCCATGTGGTCTCCAGCAAGGCCAAAAAATGGCCGTGATCACAGGACTCACTCATGAGGCCGTCGCCCCCAGGAGTAAACGTGTTCAGTGGGGCCTGGCACTCAGAACACGTCTGTTGATGTCAGCTGATGTTGGCTGTTAAAGAGACACATGTCACCATTTGCCCCGGGACAGTCTGGCTTCTAGGACTGACCTCAGAGTTCCGGGCAGAGCAAGGGCCTCCCTGAAGTTCGGGGCTCCCTTGGGGCACCTGGACAGGGGGCCATCTTCTCTCTTACGATCAGACTTTATTTTTAATTTATTTACAACACGTTTCTTTCACTGTAAGAACACCAAACGTGAGATCTGCTGTCTGAACAAAATTTCTAGTGCACAACTCAGTCCACGCCGGGGGCACTGTGTCCGCAGCAGGCCTCCGGGACTCACTCACCCTGCACGGTGGACACAGGACAGGGTCCAGACGTGAAGGCACGCACGCACGGCCGGCTGGTCTTTGACGAGGGGGCCCGGGCTACACGATGGGGGAGGGGCAGCCCTTCCTTCCACAAATGTTGGCAAAACCAGATCCCACGTGTCAAGACCGACTCAAAATGCACGGGACACTGCGACGCGAGACTGAGAGCTGTCGAAGTCCTGGAGGCAAACGGGGAAACTCCATGGCGTCGGGCTCGGCCCTTGCCGGGGCACCAAGGCGGGGGCTGTGGGTGCAGTGGTCAGATGTGGCTCCGACTCTGGGCTCTGCTCTGTCCGAGAGCCTCGGTGCCTCAGCCGTGGGGACGGGAACAGAGCAGCGCGGGTGGCCTGATGGGAGCGGGCCCGGGGAACGCTCGCCGCTGCCAGAGTCGTCAGCCGTGGTGGTGGGAGGGCCCGGGTCTGGTGCGGCCCCTCCGAACAACCCTCGCTGTGCGGACCGCTCCCCCCGGGGCTCCTGGGAGGCTCCCTCCCCGCCACGGAGCGAGCACGCGGAGTGAGCGTCCTCACGCGTGACTCATTTTCCAGTGCTCCCCCAGCAGGGTCACCCTCTTTGTCCCCCACGACTCCAGGACCAACAGAGCCCAGTTTGTTTTTCTGTTTTATGCCGCAGTGAATTCCCAGGCGCTAATGGGCACTTCCCAGCCCACGAGGCTGATTATAAGAGAAGAGCTGAGGGCCGCAATCACGGTGCCGGGGGAAGGAGAGGCGGCCGGGGTCCGGGCCAAACACGAGGTGGCGTGAGGCCGGGAAGTCGTCTGTCGGGAGGAAGCGTCCTCAGCCCCTGGGAGGCCTGTCCCCGAGGCGCGGGCCGCGAGGCCTGATCTGGCTGATGACTTAGCTTTCTGTCGGACACGGCAGACCACAGAGCGGGAAGCGGGACTGCTTGACGCGCTCTGTGATCCTGTACTGATGACGCGGCATCTTTCCGTGGTCGGGACAAACCACGAGGGCCGTGCTGCAGCCGGTTGACACGGCGGGTCTTCCCAGCTTGTGGCAGCACCTCTGAGGCCTGGAGGGGCCACAGCCTCTGGGGGCGTCTCGCCACCCCTGCTCGCCACGTTCCCGGGAGCTGGTCCGGAACGTTCTCAGGGTAGCGGTTCCCAGGGCCCATGCGGGTATTTCTCACGTATCGGAAAGGAAATTTGATTTTTCCCGGAAGACACTGGCCGTGGGCGTGATACCCTTTTCCGTCGGTCTCCACGGACCGTCTGGCATTCGGGGCGGTGCTGAACCTCCAGGCCGTGGCCTCGAACCCGGACCCCTCGCCCCCCAGGCTGTGGGATGCGCCGGGCGAGGGGCTTCCATGGGGGGGGGGGCTTCCTCACGGGTCGGGGGACGCTCCGCGTCAGATGCTTGGAGCAGGGCTGGGTACGGAATGGGCGCTAGGAGGTGAGTGGCTGCTGTTAACGCCAGTAATTGGTAATCAACACACAAACAGAAAGCGAATTCCTGAAGCAATTTCGTTTTAGAAAGTCACTCCAGACTTTAAAGTTCAGTTTGGAGATAAAGACGAGGCAAGGCTGAAGGAGGGCCGCGTCCGTGACCGAGGTTTCCACGGGTGGCTCGTCTGGGGCCTTTAGCGAGAGCAAAATCGGTTTTCACAGAAAGTGATTACTCCGGTGAGACTGCTCGTGAACAGTAAACGTGTTTAATTCGATGCAAGGCCCCGCTCTGGGGCCCCGATTGCTGGTACACACCGTCCCGGGGTGTGGGGGGCCTGCTGTCTTGCCCCTCAGAGCCTTTGTCTCTGGGCGACGGTGAGGTTTCGGATGGCGGTTCCTGCCCCCTCTTCCCTCGCGGCTGAGAGGCTAGGATCTGGGAGAAACCGTGAGAAAGCCCGCCCGAGGGGGGCAGCACGGGGGTGTGTGATCAGCCCAGAGAAACAGCAGGTGCTCAAGGTGGGGTTAGCCATTCAGACCAACGGGCATCGGGGACAGAGCGAACGAGGCGGGCACACGGCCTCGAACCCGGGGCGGAAACGCCGGCCGCAGAGGCCCCCTCGCACACCACTAATTTATAGAGCCGTCTGCATGTCTCCGGCTCTCTAGAATTTCTTTTATTGACTTGCGTCTCTGGAGGACGTAGCAGACCTCACTACTCTTCCTGGGGGAGGTTTTTGAGCTCGGCTTTCAATTTTCACTTGTTAATGTTCCGTCATTCATGGCCAAGTGGAAACGCAAGAGAATGGATGTCTCTTATGTGACAGCTGGTTAGGACGCCCTGTCTGGGGGCCGGCTGCCTCTCTGGGGGCTGGGGAGGTGGCCATGAGCACGGTCGTCCCACACTCCTGCCCTCAGACAGCGGGTCCCAGCCAGCAGGTCCCGACGAGCTCAACGTGGCAAAGGGGAAGAAATCCACGGACCCCCCGGACCCTGGGTGGTGTAGATGCGTGTTGTCTACACAAGGATAGCAGTGAAGGCGGTGGGGTACTTTGGGGTCAGTTTTAACTTCTTAACTTAATTTATTTTTTAAATGTTTATTTTTGAGAGAGTGCACGTGCACACACGAGCAGGGGAGAGGGACGAGGTACAGAGGGAGAGAGAGAGGGGATCCCAAGCAGGCTGCGTGCTGTCAGCTCAGAGTCAGACGTGGGGCTCAAACGCACGAGCTGTGAGATCAGGACCTGAGCCGAAACCAAGAGCCGGGACACGGAACTGACTGAGCCACCCAGGGGCTCCTGGGGTCCGGTTTTAAAAAATTCCTTTTTTAAAAAGACAAGTTTTAGAGTTACAGAAAAGTTGATCAGAGAGTGAGACTCCCCACGTGCTTGGTGTCCCTTCCCCGCAGGGTTTCCCCACTGCTCACAGCTGGTGGGACCTGAGTGCATTTGCTACAGTTGATGAGCCACTGTTGACACATTGTTGCTAAGTAGGGCTCACTCAGTGTTATCCATTCTGGGGGGTTGGACGAACGTATAATGACATGTATCCTCCATCACAGTGTCGAGAAAGTGGCTCAGCGCCCCCCAAATCCCCTGTGCTCATCCCTCATGGTTGACGGCTCATCTTGGTGCCGAATGAGATTCCACCGTCTGGTGGACCCCAGTCTGTTTATCTGTCCGCCCCCTGGAAGGCTCCTTGGCTGCTTGTGAAGGTACTTTTCAGCAGATCCGGACCAGTGGGGATTTTCCCAAGTGGGCAATTCATAAGTACGGATCCAGGGAGACCCTGGAGAAATCAGGAGGGGGAGTCGCTGGGGTGTCTATGCTTCTAGACACAAGGTGAATAACTTGCACGTTACTCATCAAATGCCATCTTGTAGCAAATAGACACGGGTTATATTGTTATACCAAGGAAAGCAGGGGTACATTTCAGGGGTCATCGTAACCTATGGTCGTTTTCTTTTAATTTTTTTTTCAACGTTTTTTTATTTATTTTTGGGACAGAGAGAGACAGAGCATGAACAGGGGAGGGGCAGAGAGAGAGGGAGACACAGAATCCGAAACAGGCTCCAGGCTCTGAGCTGTCAGCACAGAGCCTGACGCAGGGCTCGAACTCATGGACCATGAGATCATGACCCGAGCTGAAGTCGGACGCTCAACCGACTGAGCCACCCAAGCGCCCCTAATTTTATAATTAATTACACGAAAATATTGTGGTTCCTCCAGTGTAATACGCTGTTTTTTAAAAGTTTATTTATTTCTTTTGAGAGAGCAAGGAGGGAAGGGGGAGAGAGAGAGAGAGAGAGAGAGAGGGAGAGGGAGAGAGAGAGAGAGAGAGAGAGAGAGAGAGAGAGAGAGAGAGAATCTGAAGCAGGCTCCAGGCTCAGAGATGTCAGCACACAGCCTGATGTGGGGCTCAAACTCACGAACCAGGAGATCATGATCTGAGCTGAAATCAGGAGTCGGACGCTTAACTGACTGAGCCACCCAGGTGCCCCATAAAATGCTATTTTATTCATTCATCCTTTTATTGGACAAATGTTTATGGAGCATTTCCTCTGTCCCTGGGGGCACTGTGGGCAGTGAGATGGATGGGAGCCCTGCCCTCAGAGACCTCGCTTTCTAATGGGCATCTGACGGTGAGCATTTTAAAATGGTGAGGGTAGGGGTGGGCACAGCCTCCTTGGAGAAGTGATGTCGGCACCAGGACCTGACGACAGGAAAGGAACGGGGTGGGCAAAATGGGAAGCTTCGTTTAGCGGAACATCCCAGTGCAGAACTCCAATGTCTGTGTGCTGTGGGAGTTTTATTTATACCGCTCCAAACTCTGTCCTATTTTCTATTTCTGGCTCCATCAGTCTGGGGCCCAGAGTGAGAATGGTGCGAGCAGAGCCACAGCCGATGCCCCATAGATACAGAGGATGAGTAAGAAATAGAGCCCCGTCTTTGCAGGCCACGGAGATTTGAGGGTTATTTGTTACTACAGCATAACCCAGCCCACCCTCACTGATGCATATTCCAAGGCATGTGACGTTGCAGGCTTCAATCATTTGGTGTTTCTGCAATTGTTTGAGGAGCTACTCTGTCTGGACCCTGTGCAGGTGCTTAGAATACAACACAGAACGTTAGAGGCGCGGCCCCCGCCCCCTGGAGCCGGGGGACAGCGGCACGTCAGTGGCCAGCGGACTGGCCTGCCTCAGTGCCGGACCCTCTGGGCTGCTGGGGCCCGAGAACCAGGGGATATACCTGCGGGAGTGTGGTTCCCGGGCCGGGTCCAACCTGCAGGGGTGAGGGAGCGAAGAGAGGAAGGGGCGTGTCGCAGGGGCCGAGCGGAGGAGAGAGCGGGGGATGGTTAGCAATGAGGCTTCACGTGGCTGAGAGACAAGGACCTCGGATGAAATGCAGGTTTTATAATCCCGAGAAAATGTTGCCAGGAGGCCAGAGCCTCCGCCAGGTGGGATGTGCGGGCAGCCAGAGCCGCCGGCCCCCCTCCCGGCCTGGTTCTCAGGCCCTTCTTTGGAGTCGAGGGCTTAGTTAGCGCCATCATTTCCTGCCGCCCGAGCCCCCGCTGTTACCGTGATCTCGCCCGTGAAGCCCTGAACCACATAAACCCCGGGCAGGGCTGGACCCTTTCCTCTGGCGTCCTCGCCCCGGAGTTTTTTCTTGCCGATTCCCCAGCGTCTCCGCCTTCTGTCTCTCCAGACGTGCCCGCTTCTGGCACGGGAGGGGGGCGCCTGTGCGGCCCCTTGCTCCTTCCCCCGACGGTACACCCCGTAGGTGATTCCCTCTCCGTCACGCGTCTCACGGGGAGTGTTCGGCGTGGGGGGGGGGACTCGGGGGGAGACGTCGAGGCAGAGAAGGTGGTCCTCTAACAGTACCTGCTGTCAGAACACAACTTTCACCGGTGGCTCCGAAAGCCGTGTTCTTTTTATCTGCGTGACTCATTATGACAGATAGGCCCTGTGCTGAACAGGTCCCATTTGGAGATTGAATTACCGTCCTATTCAGCTGACACAAAGCAGTTCCTGGCCGGCTCGGGCAGCCCATGAATAAGTAATAGCCTTCCGGCTTCACGGCGAGCCCAAGCCTCGGAGGTGCCGAGGGGCTGGCATCCGGGGGGGGGTAGAGGCTGGTGGCGTCTCCGTGTGGGTGGCCCCAGCTATGGCATCTGACCCGCTCGAGCGTCCGTCCCCGGCGTCTTGTGAGTACCGCCGTTGGGCTGGGGGGGTGGGGTGGAGAATCTGAGGGGTTCGCGAGACACGGCTTAGACAGCGAGGCAGGGAAGCCAGCCTCCTGGAGGCAGCCGGCTGGAGAACGGACAAGTGTCCTCACACACTGCGAGGCCTCGGACTGTGTGACAGAGTCCCGGCCTGAGAGCTGCTGCGTCTGAAGGGTGGCTCAGATGGCCGCTGTTCCCCGTGGGGGCTTTGTTCCAAACCTGTCCCGGCCCGATTCCAGGTCCGGAAGGAGTCTCTGCTCCAAGGGTCAGTCCCCTGAGGGAGCGGAGCAGGACAGAGCACAGAGCGAGGTTCCCTTGCCACAGGATTGGGCCCCCCCCCCACCCCCCGGGCTCAATCTCGCTCCCTCCGGAAGCCTGTGCCCCTCGAAACCGAGGTCGCTTTTTGCCCGGTTAACCACCCCATAATCGACGTTCAAAACAGCACGTTTTCAAAGTTATGATGTCTCCAGTGGCAGTTTTCACTCTGGCTTCGTATAAGATAAGGGCAGTGTTTTCCAATTCTTTAAGCCCAGCCAACGAGACCAGGTTTAGTTGGCGTCGTGAAACCTTCAGGTGATGATGATGGACACCGTTGTGGCATTTTCAGTGTGTAGATGTCCAACATTTGTCAAAATAACTGTGAACGTGTCACTAAGCCCATGTTTGCTGAATTCCTTTTCAACTGTTCCACGTAGGGAGAGCCTCGTAGGAAATGGTTGATGCGAACTGAGTTTATTCCTAACGTTCTATAGCACAAGCTGGATCTTCCCTCGCGGCACAAGGGTTTATTTTGTGCTCCGTGAGGAGCGTGTCTGAGCCTGCGGCCCAGGGTGCATCAGTAAAATCATTGCCTTTCTTTCCCCCTCTGCCCAAACAGCGCTGTTAATTAAAACTTTGTACGAAGTGACGGTTGAACCCCCCGTTCAGTTTTCCTTCAGAGTCCCTAGCATCGGTCACGCACAGTCCCCCAAAGGCATCATCTTGCTGGACCACTTTTGAATTAATAATAATCATACTTCACGTGTAACCGGAGAGGGGGTTCTTCATGCTTTGGGACCATTAACGCGTTCTCCGGTCAGGCTGCTCAGATGCAGGGGGGAAGCTCCCCGGTCCCTTTGACGGGGGGCTCTGGAGGAGGGCCAGAGAGCGACGGGTGGAGGGCAGTTAAAGCAACGGAGCCCCTGGGCCCAGAAAGACGAACAGAGAAAAAGAGGAGGACAGACTCGGTCTCCGCCAAGAGCACCGAAATTCACTAAATGCCGAGAGAGGGCGAGGGCTACTGTCCCACCTAAAAATGTGTTTCTTTTTTATGGAATTAGGAAATATTTTTCGTAAGTTGCAAGTTATCACACTTGTCCGCATTCTTATTTTTTTTTAATTTTTTTAAATGTTTATTTATTTTTGAGACAGAGAGAGACAGAGCATGAACGGGGGAGGGGCAGAGAGAGAGGGAGACACAGAATCGGAAGCAGGCTCCAGGCTCGGAGCCGTCAGCACAGAGCCCGACGCGGGGCTCGAACTCACGAACTGTGAGATCATGACCTGAGCCGAAGTCGGATGCTTAACCGACTGAGCCACCCAGGCGCCCCTCGCATTCTTATTTTTAAACGTCATCCTTAACTATTTCCCTGAGAGAACACGATTCCCTAGAGGGACAAGACAGGGTGTGGGTGGGTCGCCGTAAGCCCGCGGGGGATTCGTGTCAGAAGGAGGCAGTCACACGTGTGCAGCGTTCTTCTGCCGGGGGGTCGGGGGCTCCCACGGGAGGCCTCTGTGCCTTGACTCACTTTCCACTCGTTCCATCTGCTTGTGTGCCGAGACCTCCCTACGCTCTCGTGGCTTATTCATTCCCGCAGTGTAGTCGATGGATCAAAAATGTTACATCAACTGATGTTAGAAGGTGTCTTGATATTTTATAAAAAGACGTTATTTGATAAATGCGTTTCAGGTAATTTAGAGAAAAGACATAAGCATATCGAGTAAGTTCATGTAAGAGTATGAGATTTCCTTACACAAAGACTTCAGTGACGTCCCAAAGTAGGCGTAAGCTTGCCGGTTTTTGTTTGTTTGTTTGCTTGCTTTGTAGCTTCAACTGCATGTTAAAATTTAAAGTGCATACACACAATTTAAAAAGTTAATGCTGGCCAAATTTCCCACCTTGTCACCTGTTCATTGCCCAGTTCCTTCACTCTCCTTTTCCTTCTTTAACAATTTTTTTAAAAAATGTTCATTTATTTTTGAAAGAGAGTGAGACAGAGCATGAGCGGGGGAGGAGCAGAGACGAAGGGAGACACAGAATCCGAAGCAGGCTCCAGGCTCGGAGCCGTCAGCACAGAGCCCGACGCGGGGCTCGAACTCACGAACTGTGAGATCATGACCTGAGCCGAAGTCGGATGCTTAACTGAATGAGCCACCCAGGCACACCCCCCTTCACTCTCCTTTTAATACTTGCATTAATTTCTTCTTTAAATTACTTCAGTATTCCTAAATAATATGCCTCCTCTGCTATTGTTGACTTATCAATTTTCATAAGTCAAAAGTAGCACTTTCTGTTATGGTAGATAAGTGGTTCGCAAGCAGGGGGGATTTTTCCCCCAGAGGTCATGGCTGAGATATTTTTATTTGTCACAACTTGGAGGTGGGGGTTATGCTACTGACATCTGGTGGGTGGAGGCCAGGGATGCTGCTAAACATCCCACAATGCTCAGGATGCCCCCACTAAAGCATTATCTAGTCCCAAATATCTATAGTGCTGAGGTTCAGAAGTCCTGTGGTAGATGAGGGTTTAGTTCTTTTAGACCCCACCCACAACATACACATACAGTTACATTGCTACTTTAGTTAAGTCAATAATGAGTGTTTACATTGTTATTATGTATGTGTATATATATATATATATACACACACACATACACACATTGTTTTTTCTTAATGAGAGTTTATTATTTTTTTAAGTTTATTTATTTAGAGAAAGGGAGACAACATGAGCAGGGGAGGGACAGAGAGAGATGGAGAGAGAGAGATAATCCCAAGCAGGCTCTGTGCTCAGCGCAGAGCCTGACTCAGGGTTCCATCCCATGAACCGTAAGATCATGACCCGAGCTGAAATCAAGAGTTGGACACTTAACTAACTGGACCACCCAGGTGCCCCTATATATATTGTTAACTAGGATCAATTAGTGACTGTGATTACATTTCTTTCCTTGTGTAGCTTTTTGCTTTTCCTGGAGTTATTAATTGCCTCATTTTTTAATGGTGCCATTTGTAATCCACATACTGAAAATTCTTTCCCAGTTCTTTGACATATCAAAAAGTGCTTTCAACTCTCCTTTTTCACATGATACTTTACTTGTAAAAAGCCTCTGTCTTCTTGCTCCAAACTGATTACTCAAGCTCTGAGACTCAACTGTCACCCTGGAGTTTCTCTTTGTCACTGTTCAGTAGGATCTACTGTTTCTCAGATTCTATGGCTTTTTCTTTTAGGTTTTCCCCACTTATTTTACTGCAGCATATCCTCTAGTAATTTCCTAAGAAAGAACACATTGGAAGTAAATTTTATGATCCTTTACATATATGGCAGTATCTCCTTTCCCCTCCCACTTGATCAACTGCTTCTCTCTCCCTGTCTCTTTGCCCCTCTCCCCTGCTCATGCTCTCTCTCTTAAAAAAAAAAAGAATCTTAAATTGGAAATGATATTCAATCAGACTTTTAAAGGCATCCTGCTGGCTTCTAAGATTGCTGCTGAGAAGTTTGATGCCCTAACCTATTTTTGGTTCCTTTTAAAAATTTCATCTCTCTCTCTCTCTCTCTCTCTCTCTCTCTCCCCCCTCGTATTTAAGATCTTTGCTTTATCATTTATCTTCTCAAATCTCATGATGCTCTTTGGTGTGAGACCTTATCTTCCACATCTCCCATTTAAGTTAAATTCCGTTTTAGCAACCATCTTTTTTCATCTGCAAGAACCCTTTTTATCCTTCACTGCCCTTTCCATGGCATCTCGTTCTCTTTCTGTTTGTAAAGCTTCATTTGGTTGCCTGCACCATTTCCTTCTCCTGGGTTTTATTCTTGTACACGTCGATTAGAATCTTCCATATTGGAGGGGCGCCTGGGTGGCGCAGTCGGTTAAGCGTCCGACTTCAGCCAGGTCACGATCTCGCGGTCCGTGAGTTCGAGCCCCGCGTCAGGCTCTGGGCTGATGGCTCAGAGCCTGGAGCCTGTTTCCGATTCTGTGTCTCCCTCTCTCTCTGCCCTTCCCCCGTTCATGCTCTGTCTCTCTCTGTCCCAAAAATAAATAAAAAACGTTGAAAAAAAAAAAAAAAGAATCTTCCATATTGGAGGTTTTGTAATGTACTGAGTAATCTTTGGTTGGTATTTGGTTTAGCAGGAAGGTCTTGATGGCTTGGGGGACGCCAGCGGGGCTTCTTTGCGGTAGGCTTACTCACCACTGATTGCAGGAAACTGAGCATTTTGTGGCGGATGTTCCTAATGTTGTCGTATGAAGGTTTTTGCTTGTGATTATTTCCTACCAAAATGAAATTTCCAGTCTCCCGCCAAGTTTGAGGGTCGTGGGGCCGGGGGTGGGGGGAGGGGAGGGTATGTCCAACCACCTGCACTATGCATGTGGGCTGGGGAGGGGTCTACACAAGCAGATGCTCATTAGGGTGCTTCACTGCTCTGAGCCCTACCTGCTGCCTCTGTGTCCTGACTGTCTCATTAGCTGCCTCAGGAAATAAGACTCCAATCTCCTGTCTAGACATCTTCCCCTCGTATCTCGTCTGCACATCATCCCAAATCTTATTAAGGTCTAGCTTGAATAAAGTTATACATGCATGTTCCAGCCTCTGCTGTCAGACTGTGGGTTCTGGAAAGACTCGATCTTATTTACTTTGGGGTCTAACAATGGCCAGGAACTTGATAGGTACTTAGAAAATGCTTGCTACTTTGAAATAAATTGAATTTTGCTCATACAGACTGTTTTCCGGTTCCAAATTGCAGGCTGAAGCCCAAATTACTTCCAAGTGTTCTCCCCCCATCCATGTGGTTACTCTGAACACTGGACACTTACATACTTTTGGATAAAACCGAAGATAATTCAACCTCTCATTTTATTCTGTGATTCTAGGAGGTTTGAAAACATCTTATTAACAAAGCAAGAGAGAAGTAAAAGAACTGATATTTTGATGGCTTATGTCAATTGAAGGTCTACTGAAATATGAGAATTTCAATTTTTAAATATTTGGTGGTAAGATGGGAATTCCTAGAGGGGCGCCTGGGTGGCGCAGTCGGTTGAGTGTCCGACTTCGGCTCAGGTCGTGATCTCACGGTTTGTGGGTTCGAGCCCCGCGTCGGGCTCCGTGCCGAGAGCTCAGAGCCTGGAGCCTGCTGTGGATTCTGTGTCTCCCTCCCTCTCTGCCCCTCCCCTGGTCACGCTCTGTCTCTCTCTGCTTCTCAAAAATAAAGAGATGTAATAAAAAAATTAATTAAAAAAAAGAAGGGAATTTGTAGAGTCTGACACAAGCAGTGTGCTCGTTGGTTTTTATACTGATTTTTATTCATGAATTTGGCTTCTGGTAACACTTCTCCTCACCCCCAGGGCGTCAGTCACATTGATGTAATTAAGGATGTGTCTAGAGCAAGCCTGCATGGCTCGTGGTCTCCATTCTGTGCCCCGTTGCCATCTGTGCCCCACGTACACAAGGAGGACGATTAGCCCTCGCCACCGTTTCTCTGGGCACCTTTGGGAGCTTGGAATTTTACTCAGAGCCTCACGGAAGCTTTGTGTCGGGGTGTGCATGTAGCTGTGTGTTGTTCTACCCCAGGACCTTTGGTTGAAGGGGAAGCCAAGCGTCAGGCTGGGAAGGCTGTGTGTTCAGTCTCGCTTACTTAGCCCTCAGTGCTGTGGGCTGGAAAGTGATAGCATGTTCCCGGAGTTTCCCTGCATCTTTGGCCGAGAGGGGGCTGAATGAGGCAGAAAAGCCAATTTACAAGCCATCCTTTTGGGATGGAAGATCATGGACTTTTATGTATGTATGTATGTATGTATGTATTTATATTTTAATTTAATTTTTATTTTTTTACAGTTTAGAAACGGCCCATCGTTCCTGAAGCCCGTGGGTCCGGAAGACACAGTTGATAAGACCCAGCCTTTGGAGGGTCCGCTTGGGAATTTCCCACTTTGTGTCCTGAGACTAGGAGCCCGGTGGTGGGGACTTTGTGGTGAGTTGTCCTTTCTTCCTGCTGAGGCTCTATCCCCCCGTGCCAGTCGGCGGCTGTGTCCGTTGCTTCCTCGTTTAATGGTCTATTCAAGACGTGTTTATCAACGCCAGCGATATGTCGGTTAGTTGGGGAGGGCCGAATGCCGAGCAAAGCAAACGTCTGTACCTTCGTGGAGGTTAGCGGTCTCACCAGGGAACAGCAGTGCAGAGGCCCAGAGGCATGTATGCGTGAAAAGTGGTCGTCCAGCTGCAGGCTGGGGAGAGGTGGCAGGGGCAGCCCGTCGGTGACCTTATGGGCTCTGGGTATGGAGTTCACATGTCATGAGCAGTGGTCAGGTGGCAGTGACAGATTTCAGGGGGAGAGTGACGTACTCAAATCTGCCTTCTCAAAGGGTCACACCAGATCTGGGTGGGGGTGGAGGCAGCGTGGAAGCAAGGAGCATCTGGCGGCTACTGTGTAGTCCAGACGGGGGGCAGTGGTGGCTTGGCCCAGGGTGCTGGTGGCGGAGGTGAGGGACACTGCAGAGCTTCTAGATGGATTGGGGCAGCAGGGGCGGCCCGCCGTTGTGTTGGGCTGGAAAGGAAGAGGCGTGAGAAGCGGTGACGAGCACGGCTTTTGGATTTCGACTGGAGACAACACAGCGGAGGGGGGAGTCCCATTTCCTCAGATGAGAAAGACTGAAAAAGAAGCATGTTTACGGGTAAGATTCGGATTCAGTGTTGCACCGAGGCTCAGCTTTGGGCTTGGGTTACACCTAAACACGGGGAAATTAGCAGATGGCCAGGTCCAGAGTTCGGGAGAAAAATCTGGGCTGGCTTGCTCGTTCTTTTCTTCATTGCTCCCATGTGGAGGCACGATCTGAACACCGGGCAGTAATTCACGTCGTGTCATCGTGAGATGATTTTAGGTGGTAGGAATAATAGCCGGTTCTTTCTTAAAAGGCTTCCGTGCTGCAAGTGGCTGTCCGGGCACTGGTCGCTGTGGGTGTTAGTCACGCATTTTGAGCATGAAGCAGAAGGTGAACCAGGTGAATCGTTCGTGAGCCTGTGTAGGCTTCGTATTGGGGTTGGTCCTGATAAAAAAAATGGGTCTGGGTCTCATATTCCAGTCAACAGGATGGTAGGGGTGGTGCTGCTGCTGCTGCTGATGATGGTGAAAATGTTGGTGACGATGATGGTGGTGATGGTGATGATGGTGATGGTGATGGTGATGGTGATGGAGGTGATGGTGACAGTGACAGTGATGGTGATGATGGTGATGATGATGGTGATGGTGATGAAGGTGATGGTGACAGTGACAGTGATGGTGATGATGGTGATGATGATGATGATGATGATGGTGAAAATGTTGGTGATGATGATGGTGGTGATGTGATGGTGGTGATGATGGTGGCGATGGCGATGGTGGTGGAAATCGCAGTCATGGTGAGGTTGGTGATGATGGTGGTAGGAATGAACCCAGCCGGTACGTGTTCAGTAGACTGAAGTTCACACCCAGTCCTCTGATTTCTATTTTATGTGTTCATTTTCCTGGCAGGAGGCAGAAAGAGTCTGTGTGTGAAACTCTGCTGTTTCAGATACAGGGTATGTGCTCGGTAACCATTTGTTCTCGTTACTACAGAGCCAAAAACATTTTGTCATTCAGTTAGTGAATGCAGGGCCCTCGCATGTGGGAATGTGCCTGGAAAACATTCCCCAACCTTTTCTTTCATCATTATCAATATAACGGTGTCTGTTTCTTCAATTGATATCATTTATAGTGAGAGATACTTATCTGCATGGCCTCAAGAGACAAATTGTGTCATTAAGAACACTTTCGTAGAGGATGTGTCTTAACTGAGTGATGTGGGTTATTACTGGTGTGTCAGTTTGTCAAGTTCATTTATTCTACATGGCTTATGGGACTCAGAAGTTACTCCGCTCTCTGAGGGGTAACAGGTGGGTTATTTCGAGAGCTTATTACTTTTTTGATGTTTTTTATTTTGGTCGTTCTGGGGTTGAAAGCGACAGAGGGGAGTGATATGCATGTGTGTGAATCTTTCCTATATTTGGAATGGGCTGATCTTTTTTTTTTTTTTTTTGATAGATTGTTGGCAGCTTGGAATTGCAGATGCATCATTAAGTTATTGCGTTTAAATTTAGCTCTTCTTGTCACTTTGGAAGGGAATGGAACGTTTGAATTATTTCACCATGAAGGGAGAGCAATTAGAAAATAGATCCTCAGGGCTTTTCAAAAGGGGAGGTGTAGCCAGTGAGTCTCAGTGGCGGCTGTGTATTTGACTCAGAGGAAGAGGTTTGCTGAGAGGTCCTTCGGTCCACAGGCTATTGGAACGACCTTAAACACAGCTTAGCGATCACTGGGGTGTAAGCTCTCCGAGGGCAGCATTTCACACCCAAATCGTGATGATCCTTATTCTCAATACAGCAGTGCCCATCCCTGCGACAGGGGTCAGGGCCTCTCTGTGTCAATAAATCATTAAACTGTTTATGTATACACCGAGTTGGAGAAGTGATGTCGCCAACAACGCTTCCCCAGAGGCTTGAGTAATGACAGCGTCTTGGAAATCACGCTCCTTTGTCCCGTTTCAGGGGCAGTGGTGCTTGTTGGAGTCACATCTCGCCGGGACATGCAAGGTCAAACGCTGAAACCCATGTATAACGTTCCCATTCCAAACCGGGTTGGCCGGCACCGCTAAGGATTGGGTGTTTCCTTTTCTGAGTTTTCAGGCTCCCCGCCCCCCCCCCCCCACGCGGACACAAACACACGCGCAGACGCGGCGTGTCGGTTTGTGGACGCGTATGCACGCGGAGCGGGGTCTGCACGCGTTTCAAGTGCTTACAGACGCTGTCCTGCAACTTTCACAATCGATTTTTCATTCCTCAAGCTGTCTGCCGATACTTCCGATTTGCAAAAACTCAAGTGTCTTTTGACCTTCCCTTGCACCGAGCTAACCACTGTCAACAGTTTGGTCTCCTGGACCCTTTTCGACATACGTGTGCGCGTGTAGCCGCAGAAAGTCTATCGTAACTTTGCACGTGCTTTAAAGAAAACCATGTGGGTTTTTCTGCAGATTGGTTATCTTTCTGTTTCTGGAATATTTGGTAGAGATCTTTCCACGGGAGTATTTTAGCACACTGCCTCATTCTTTAAACATTTCTACTTGTTATCCGATGGTGTCCCTGTGCCACGGGGTCTTGGCTCGATCCTCCCGGAGCAGACCCAACATGGGGATTCCAGTCGAAGTGGCCTATTTGCAAAGCGATGCCAGGAAACTTCGGGAGGTGGTGGGGGGCCAGGCAGGGAAGGGCACGCCATCCAGCTGGGGTCCGCTGGGGCCAGCGGGGCTCCTCTGTCCTGGAGACGGTGGGGCACTCCCTGGACCCACCCCACTCGAGAGGGGAGCATCTGGGGTATCTACCCACCGCCGTCCCCCTGCCGCTGTTTGCCAAGGGGGTCCCTCTAACACGTGCATAAACATCCCGGCAGCTCTTGCCACGGGTGTTGGCGGTAAGCTGTTTTACTGCGCGTGGGCTTGGAAAGCAAGGGGCTCTGGGCAGCCCGTGCCTCCCGCCGAGGGCCTGATGGTGCTTGCTCGTGTTTAACAACCCGCGGACCTTGAACCGTTTATGGCCAGTTAACCAGCCGCTACCCTAACCACGTGTAAGGTTACCAGCATCGCTTACCTGTGTACACGTGACTCTAGAACATTCATAGAAAAGTTAAAATTTTAAAAAGGGGGAAGGTGCGTGCGTGTGTGTGGTCCAACCACCTGACTTTGTACGTCATAGATGTTCAGTCAATATTTGTAGACACCACGAGCTGTTGACACGGGAAGGAAATGACCTCTCCGTATCTTGGAAGCGTGGCCCACGGCATCTGTCCTTTTACCGTGTCTCACAGAGAAGTTACGTGGCTCCTTCCGCCTGGGGCTGGCGGGCAGGACCTGTTTCCTCAGTGCCGTGAGCTCTCAGAGCAGAGAGTGGGTCAGAGAGAGCGCGACTTTGTCTTCCCTGCCTTGGTGGAGAATTTTGTCTGGACAGGCTCAGGACAGGCCCTGACTGTCAGGCTGGTGAAGGCGGTGCCTAAATCCATCCACCAATGCAGTATTTCCAGAGAGTTCCGCAGGTTACGGAATAGACAGAAGCGGCCAATGAAACCCAGATACAGACATATATTTACTGCGAAAAAATAGGATTATGTATTAGAAAACAGATTTTTATTATGTTTTGATTGAAAAATTTTTTAGTGTTTATTTCTGAGAGAGAGGGAGAGAGAGAGAGAAAGAGAGAAAGAGAGAGAGAGAGAGAGAGAGAGAGAGAGAGAGGCCGAAGCAGGCTCCAGGCTCTGAGCTGTCAGCACAGAGCCCGACGCGGGGCTCGAACTCATGAACCGCGAGATCATGACCTGAGCTGAGGTCAGCCACTCAACCGACTGAGCCACCCAGGCTCCCCTTTAGAAGAAATTTAACTATCACATAACCAATGATTTCACGGTGGCAATATGAAGTTTCCTTTTCAATATCTTCATGTCCATAAAACGTGTGTGCTTGTTTAAGGAGAAAGAGTGTGTTAATAATTGGGGCACAGAAATGGCAAAACTCATGAAGTTTCGGGAAACCCAGTTCACTATGGCCTCAGAGATGCACCCTGTGAGCTGCAGGCGGCTCCTGGGCCCCTGGACTGAGCCCAGGTCAGTCCCCAGACGTCTCCGCCCCACCGATTCTGGGGCCTCGCTTTCCGTCAGGGCTGCAGGACAGACTGTCTCTGTGTAATGTCGTTTGTGTGGAAATGTCTAGTTAAAACAGCTCTTAATGTCATTATGCTTCATGACTAAAGTAATTATGTATTTTAAATTCCTTTCTTTCTTCTTTCTTTCTTTCTTTCTCTCTCTCTCTTTCTTTCTTTCTTTCTTTCTTTCTTTCTTTCTTTCTTTTAATAGACAAGTCAACATAGAATGGGCTCTGTTGAGCTCGAAATCTTAGTGCCAGTTAGAGTCAGACAATCCCTTTGGTGCTGCTGGGCCTGTCAGGGCACGTGTGACACTGGGGTGCCATCGGCACACTCGGCCGGCGCGGTAATGGCCCTCTGCTTGCCCACAAGACCAACAAAAAGCGAAAAGGGAGTGCACGTGCATTTGGCAGGGTCTTCGGGAACCGCTGTGGAACTCACACTTGCCGCCGTGGCATTCGGGTCTTGGTAGTGTCTGTTTCTCTCTGGTGTCTTGGCAAACCCGGGCCCTGGAATGAAGTTTACGTGGCTCCTTTTTTCCTACAGAGGAAGGAGGCTGTGGATGTAGCTAAGGAAGGTCTTTGGGGGAGCCAAGCCCTATGCCATTGTGTTTTTCAGGGCGAGTTAAGGGACTGGTGTAACTGAAGAGATAGTAGTGTTAACTTCAAGAATGGCTTGATCCAGAAGTTCAAACAACGTTTTGGGAATCCCAGTTTCCCCTGTGTTGGTTTCACTTTGAAGCAGGGCCCCTTAATCGTGTGCTTTGTACCATCATGGCTTGGGCTTCCTGCCTTGCACTCATGGAGGGATCCACCTGGGGTCGGTCACGTTGACACCCGTCTTTCAGAAGTCCCGTTTCCTGAAGCCCTGATCAGGCTGAAGGGATTCCAAGTTCCCCTACGGTTGTTACTCCCCGTGTAAGAATGACCAGGCACCCCGGGAAAGAGGCTTCCTTACCGTGAGGCTGCCTCTTCCTCCCCTCGCCGTGTTTGTGCCCTCGCAGACGTCCTGTGCTCACCGGACTGTCTGGGGTGCCCCGCTCTGGATCACACAGACAATCGTCTGCTGTGGGTTGAATTGTTCCCGCAAAGATGTCGGAGTCCTAACGCCCGAGACCTCAGAACGTGACTGTATTTGGAGACCGGGTCTTTACAGGGGTTGAGTTAAAGCGAGGCCATTTGTGGGGGACCTAATCCAGTGTGACCGGTATCCTCATTAAAGGGGAAATGGCACCCAGACAGGTGCGCAGGGAGAGCGTCACGTGAAGGGAGAGCCGGCGGTGCTGCGTCTACAAACCACGGAACACCACGGACTGCTGGCCACTGCTGTCGCTGGGAGGGAGGCCTGGGCCACACCCTCCCTCGTGGCCCCCAAAACCTGCCGAGTCTCCGTCTCAGACTCGGGGCCTCCAGAGCTGCGGGGCGGTTCGTGTCTGGGGCTTTGTTAAGCAGCCGCAGGGCACGAATGCAGGTCCCTGGGCACCAACACCCAATCTGATTCTGGCTCAAGAAGAACAATTTCCCAGGGGAAACAATGGGAGTGGGAAGGCCCTGGGAATCCAGGGGGCAGGTGGACAGGGATGGTCCCTCTGTGAGACCTGCCGGGGAGAGTCTGCTCCAAGCACCGGTGTTGGTCTTTGAGTCCCTCCGCTCAAGACTGAAATTCAAAGTGCTGATTGTTCTGTCCTCGCCTGACTTGGCTGGAGGATGGAGGGCGGGCGCCTTAACCGCCCCTCCCTCCAGACGCTTCAAAGAGAAGCCACCGCGCCTGGCCGGAAGGCGTGTGAGCGGGGTCCCCCTCAGTCCTGTGCACCTGCCGTCGCGTGCACCCGGGAGCCTGTTTCTTCTCGGCTGCCCTGAATCACCGGGTGGGTGCAGGTTCCAGAGGAACGCGGCCACGCCGTGCGTCTCCGTGAGCCGGCCCGTGGCGCATCCCAGAGCCCACGGCGCTGACAGTTCTGTCCCACGTGGCCCTTTGTTTGCTCCTGGGAACAAAGGGCCAAGGACAGCGAGCTCGCGCAGGGCCACCTCTTAGTGAGAGCGTCCGGTCACCGTGTCCGGCCTTCGGGTGTTTTGGACCTGCTGTCAGGTCAGGGCTTGTCCCTGTCACCAATTAGTAACCAGGCAACGGGACATTTGTCACCGCAGCAGAGTGCAGCCGAACAGAGGGGCTTTGGTTTCGAGAGGGGATTGATAAGGGAACATTAGCACAGGTGGAGCTTAATTTTTAACCCGTGGCCGCGGAATATGTCTGGTTCCCATGACGACACGGCTTTGTTAGATTCAGGATCCTGGCTAATCAGTCACCGCAAGGAGAAGTGCATTTCCCACGTCACATGAGAGCCTCCCGGACTCCTTAGTGCAGAACGGTGGCTCTCTACAACCTCCCCTCCATCTCGTTCCCCGCTGGCCCGGCGGAGGGGACCACTCCCCAAACCGGGCAGGGCTGGGGTTCTTAGGACTTGGCGGGTGTGTTTCCTGGGGAACTAAGAAACCAGTAGGGACACGGTGGGCAAAGGGCCCTATTCCAGTCCCGGAAGAGAAGCCGACAAAGGCCCTCGGTCGTGGGCCACGGCGATTGGTTTCACGGAGCCGTTGGCTCACTTCACGCCCTCTGTGCTGCCCCAAACCACGTCTGTCTGTCTGCCTGTCCATCTGGTGTGTGGGACCCGCTGGGATGTAACCCCCATGAGGGCAGGGGTTTAGCCTTATTACACCGTATCTCCCGCAACTGGGATGTTTCTCTGACACCCAGGAAGCGGGTTTCATATTTGCACTTCATATTTGCACGGTCGACTGTAACCTAGTGGCAAACATGTTTCTTTTTCCAGTTTTGCCAACTTGATATGCCATAATTTGCAGGTAGCTTCCTACAAGGTAATTGTTGTTTCAAACGTAGCAGCTGCATCAGCAAGAAGTCTGCTGACAGACTCCTCTCTGATGGAAGTCTGGGTGGAGGTTCAGATGGCTGCTTCCCCGTCCCCAGGCGGGCTGCACGTCACCTTGGGACTGCCTGTGCCCAAGGGTCTCCCCCACCTTCCCCCCCACCCCCAGCCTTCCCCTTGCTTTGTGTTGCTGGGATTGTCCCTTCCAGGTTATTTACATATTTACATTACAAAGCTATAGAAAATAGTCCCATCTGTTTACCTGAACTCCCTTTTTGAAACTCTGTCACCTTCAGGACGTTTGTTCACGTGGCCTCGAAGCCCCCTGGGGAGGGGTGGGGAGAGCCCCCTGGGGAGGGGTGGAGAGAGCCCCCTGGGGAGGGGTGGAGAGAGCCCCCTGGGGAGGGGTGGGGAGAGCCCCCTGGGGAGGGGTGGAGAGAGCCCCCTGGGGAGGGGTGGGGAGAGCCCCCTGGGGAGGGGTGGAGACAGCTCTGGGAGAAAGCAGTCAGCTCACGCTCCCCCTCCGCCCCCTTCAGCCCCCACACCCCACACCAGACAAGTGCAGGACGGAAAAGCTAAGCTCAAAGAGGACCTGGTCTGCGTGTCTCACTGAGAGGAGAGGGCAGGTGGCCTTGGGGTCCCCATCACTGTGCCCAGAACCTGTCCTGCTTTGGGGCTGCCTTCCTACCCTCCTGAGATCTGTACCTTGGGAAACTCCATGCTCATTTTAGTTACAGTGCTTTTTGCTAAAAATAATAGAAAACACATTCAAATTGGCGTCAATAAGAACGGCCACTTTGGGGGGCAAAGGCGAGGGAAGTCCAGGTGTCTCCTTAGCCTTGCAAGGTGCTCGGTTTGCCCTGAGACTTGCAGTCCCAGTAATCACAAGATGACAGCTGTAAGCGGTTGAATTTCATACACCTCTGTCCCCAAATAAAGATATATTCAAATCTGAACCCCGGGACCCGTGAATGTAATAACCTTATTGAGAAATAGAGTCCTTGCTGATATAATGACGATGCGAGTTAAGATAAGGTCGGGTGGGCCCCAGATCCGAAGACTGCTATCCCTCTAAGACGGTCGTGTGAAGACAGAGTGGCCGTCTCTGTTCACATGGTTAAGGACAGACAAGATGGACTTTCGGGGTTCAGAGGTGGTTAGCCACAACTGTTTTGCTTTCAAGGTGACGAACAGTCAGCCCATTCTGGCTTTGGCAAAACAGGCATTTGTCGAGGGAGGCTTTCAGGCATGGTTGGATCCAGAGGCTGAAGTGATGCCATCAGGAGGTGGTCGTTTTCCTCTTCTTGACCCCCTTTTTCTTGCCTGAGCTTCACCTCAGCAGGCTCTTTCCACGTGGCTGCCACCAGCACCTCTCTTTCTAGCAACTTCCGTGGGAAGAAGAGAAGAGCTGCCTCTTACTGGCAGGCCAGCAGAAGCCCCAAGATTGTCCCTGATGGGACGAGTTTGCCCATCAACACGAGACACAGTCTCTTCCTTGAACAGTTATTTGGCTGAGGGCAGATGGCACTTTGGCCAGGCCAGGGTCAGGTGCCCACTGTGGATTGAACAGAAGCATGGTAATTTCCCGGAGGGACTTTGGGACATTAGAGCTGGAAGGAAGGGGAGTGTGTGCGGAGAAACCAAGATAGATTCTTCATGGCGATAGAGACACTATGGGTCCGGGTGATCAAGGAGGGCTTCCTGGAGGAGGAGGAGGAGCAGAGGCCCTCGGGATGAGGTTGAATTCGCAAGGGTGGATAGAGCGACTGAATTATCCCACGTTACCTGGTGCACCTGCTCTGTGTACTGGGGAAGATTTAGGAACGGGGGAGGCATCACCAGCTGCCGAGTGAATCTGAAACTGTAGGAAGGCAGCGTGGGTTCAGAAAAGCGGTGGCCAGACACACTGCCCGTGCACGAAGGTGGGAAGCCAGCATGATCGTGCAGGACCCTTGGAGCGGGGGGCTGGGAGCCTGTGGGCTTGGAGGACAGGTCCTGTGTCCACTTGGCCCCCAGATACTTATCTGTGAGGACCACCGCCTCCCTGGAGGCAGCCCTGTCTGCCCCCAAACTCCCCCCCCACTTACGATACTGTTCTACGTTCTCCGCATTAGCGCACTGCTTAAATCTACTTGGAAAAGAAACAGTCTGTCACTAGATTAAGTAGGAAATCCTGCTGGAAACAGAAGGTAAAACATAGTAGGAGAAGGCAACACAGGGAAGGCGACACTGTTCCTCGGATCCCGCCGGATTCTGGGGACCAGCTTACACCCCAAAGGACACAGCACCAAATATTACGGGTATCAAGTGTGTCAGCACCAACAGAGCCCTCGTCATTGAAAAAAGTAAATAAATAGGAGAGAGAATATCAAGATGATGGTGGTCATACGCTCTATAAACCGATGATCGATGAAGTATCTGCCGGGCGAGCACCTGAAAACAACCTTGGGTCACGAAGGGCCATCCTGTGCCCACCGGAGGTTTGGTGACGGAGGCGGAGGGGGCTGCACATCACGCCTTCAGGTTGGGTTCTACGCTCTGCCAGTCACGACGGGCGCCTTCAGTCTTCCAAGCTCTACAGAGAGACCCAAATTCCCAGCGAATGGGAGGTGCACACATTCAGTCATGTCAGCGGAGCGGACCCCAGCTTAGCTGTCTGGGCGGCTTGGAGATGTTGTCCGATGGTCAGAAAGATGTGAACTTCTCAGCGGATCTCTGGGTCTTTCCAGAACCCCGAGAAGCTCGTGGGATCCCTAAAGCTATTTTGCAGATGAAGAGTTAAGGATGTTCTCCGGGGCCCTGAGTTAACAGTTTGCCCATGGCTGTATCGGTGACGGGGCTTAATCCAGCGTCTAAACAAGCATCTGTGCCTCTTTTGTAATCGGCACTCAGTGCTTCCCTTGATCACATTCACTGCTCGTGGGATCAGGTCAACGTGAGACCTTCTCAGAGAAAAACCGGGTTAAATGTTAATGACAATTACCCTTTGAGAAAGGACATATAGAGGCTGGGTCTATCGTAGGGCATTTCGTCTCCCTCCACGGGCCGGGATCCCTCCATTACTGCCTCCGTGCCTCCACGGGCTGGGTCCCGCGCCGATGACAAACGTGGAGACCAACCATGTAAGGATGTCAACCTCCTTCCTCACGTTCACCCCCTCTGTCTGCAGAGGTAGAGATACGGAGTAAAGGAGCCTAGAGCCAGAGAGGAGGGTCTCCTGGATTCTGCCCCCACCAGCCCATTTCATGCACGGGGGTGGGGGGGGGAGGCGCCGTGGCTCACGCCCACATTCTCCTGGGCTGGATGGACGAGCCTCCAGGGGAGCGGTGTCACATGCTGGGGGTGGTGCCTGTTCACACCCCATTAGTCTTCCCATGGCTCCCTGTAGTTTCTCGATTCACGAGGCAGGAAGCCGGCTTTACCCCAGTCTAGGGATAGAACATGTGGCCTGGGCTGGCTGTGAGGTGCCTTCTGCCTCTGTAGACACTGTCAGAGCCATACGTGCGGCCTAAGTCAGTGCAATCAGAGCGGCTCTGGGGATCGCTACCACCCCATAAAGGTATTTTCCATCTCCGGCTGGATGTGGATAAGAAAGCTGAAAACACATGGACCTATCAGCCGCTAGCCTGGAATCCTGTGGGGAGTCAGGTACCGAAGCCCATTCTGAGGAAGGCAGCCCAGAACCATGGGGAGACACTGAGCAGCGTCATCTGAGCGACTTGATCTAGCCCTACCTGAAGCCCTTTGCACTGCCCTTTGCAACCTAAGATACCCTAACCAACACACATGATGCTACTCGACCCCTGGCCCACGGCCCACGTCACTGATTCTCCGTGTGCCCTTTCCTGCCAAGCCTGGCCTCAGCCTCCGAGTCCCCAACGCTGCGCTCGAGGCCGCCTCTAGCATTAAGTGAAGCTGACGCAGGATGAAGCCCGTCACTTCGGCCCACAGATGGAACTGGCATGTCCTTAGAGCCAGCGTGACCAGAGCTTTTACTGAACTCCCAGCTCACACCCCAGGGCGGTGTTTGCGAGGAAAACAGTGCAGTCTGGTGAAGGGGGAGACATGCCATTTGGGTGTGGACAGACCTGGGTTTAAACCCTGCTTGCAGCTCTCACCAGCTCGGGGACGTGGGCTTGTGCCCCAGCGTCCCCGAACCTCACACCTGCATGCTTACGGGCAGGGTTTCCTTCTTCTCTCGAGGGGGTGGACGCCACAGAGCCCAGAACCACCCCCGGGTGTGGGCTGGCAGCCGACCGCAGGTCTGGGGACCAGAGTCCATGCCGGCTGGCCCTTCGGTCCTTCCTTACTGGGCGGGGTTTCTGTCAAGCTCTGTGTGGCTTCCACTCTGGGAAAAAAGACCACCCTTTCTTTGCTTCTCCTTCTTCGGGTCCTGTTTCCTGCCCAGCTCTTCGCTCGAGAACAACCTTGTTGCGTTTTCCCGCCCCCGCGGGCTCGGCCCTGTATGAACCGACACGGCCAGTCCTTGGCCTCTGCGGGTCTTGTTTGCTGCTGCCTGGAATGGCATGTGGCACAGAGCGGGCGCTTCCCCTAGGCATGTAGTGACTGGCTAATGGGTTTTTCCTGCGTCCGTTTCCTTGGATGTTAACAGCGCAGGCCTAGGGATTTAACAATAGTGCTCATCTCGGAAGGCTTGAGAACAAAAGAGTAACACTCAGTAGACGCTGCCGTGCTGGCATTCCGGTGATTCTGCACCAGCTTCAGGTGTGAGGGCCACTGACGGGGCAAGAACCAGAAATGGCAGTGAGGGAAGGGGGAGGGGGGAAGGAGGAGAAGGGGCGGCCAGTGCCAGAGACCGAATGTTTGCGTGTGCATGTGCTTGTGTGTGCACGTGGGTGTACGTGCACGTGTGCATGTGTGTGCGTTCATGTGCTTGTGTGTGCAGGTGTGTGCATGTGCTTGTGCGTGTGCATGTGCATACATGTACGTGCATGTGTGAGGGCACGTGCTTGTGTGTACGTGCATGTGTGCATGTGTGTGCGTTCATGTGCTTGTGTGTGCATGTGTGTGCATGCATGTACGTGCATGTGTGAGGGCACGTGCTTGTGTGT
>NW_026057587.1:3516373-3560947 GCF_023721935.1 Panthera uncia | reverse complement strand
TGTGTGCATGCATGTACGTGCATGTGTGAGGGCACGTGCTTGTGTGTACGTGCACGTGTGCATGTGTGTGCGTTCATGTGCTTGTGTGTGCATGTGCTTGCGCGTGTGCATGTGTGTGTGCATGCGTGTACGTGCATGTGTGAGGGCACGTGCTTGTGTGTACGTGCACGTGTGTGCATGTGTGTGTGTCTGGCCCCCTTCAGGCGTCTAGTATGGAACAGAACACCCTGGATGTCCCATAGGGCGTGTGCAGACAGAGTATCTAGTCTGTAACAGTACATAGTCTCTGCTCTTGGCGACAGAATACAGTTTCCTTTAAAAATTGACATGTTTCAGGGGCGCCTAGGGGCTCAGTCAGTTAAGCGTCCGACTCTTGATTTCCGCTCAGGTCATGACCTCACCGTTCGTGAGTTCGAGCCCCAAGTCGGGCTCTGTGCCGACAGTGCGGAACCTGCTTGGGATTGTCTCCCTCTCTCTCTAAGTAAATAAGGTAACTTAAAAAACAGTTAACGTGTTCGTGTGAGTGTTCTGCTGCTGGGCAGTAAGATGCATGTCTGTGGAAGGGGAGGAAGCCGACGCCTTCGTCCGGAGCAGGGGGCAGGGGGGCCGAGGGGCCTGGGGCCTTGCAGGCGTGCGGGCGGAGGTTTGACACCTTTGCGTCTCGCCACAGGGGGCCGCCTGTCTCTGTTCGCGAAGAATGCTGCTCCTTGTGCTTCTGAGGCCTGTCTTCCTAGTTCCCCGTCGGAATTCTTCCGTCCGACTCCTTACCCTCAGGCGACCCGCGAATCCCACCCCCCCTTATGTAAGCAGATGCACCACCTGTGGTTCATTCGGGCCCTGTGGGGTTTTGTTGCTTTGTGTATTGAAAATAAGACTCCCTGTGTTTTTTCGTGGGGACTGTGTAGAGCGGGAGGCGGGGCATTTCCAGCTGCCCCACTGGCCCTCGGCCTCCGTGTTGGTCCCCGCCCCCTGCCCCGTGGCGCCGTGACATCCACATTCTCCCCAGTCGCCTCTGACGAGCGGCTTGTTTTGACCCGGGTGCTGACAGGTGCAGCCGCGCGAAGGGTTACTGCACCTGTGGGTGGGGAACGTGGGAGCCTCGCTCGCCCGCAGGGAGCTGGCACGTGGGCGTGGGGACGGGGTCAGACGGAACAGGCCGGGCTGCAGGCCCCACCGACCAAGTCACGGGCTCGTGTCCTCATCCGGGGTTGGCGGTAAGTTCTGGGCTTGGGTGAGGGGCGAAGGCGGGCCTCTGGGCTGCAGGGGGGCGGGGGGCAGGAGAGCTAGCCGGGCCGAGCCCCGGCCCCTCCCGGACGGCCCTCCCCAGACGTTGCCCTCACGCCGCCGCGTCTTTCCCTCGTTGTCCGAACTGTCCCGTGAACACGGAGACGTGAAAACTATTGTCAAAACACCCCTTTCTCACGATGCGCCTGGGCGGCCCTCAGTCCTGCTTCTGGCCCGCCGCGGGTCCGTTGTGGGGGGGATGGAACGAGTCCCGGAGGGAGCAGGGGACACCTGGTGCATACAGATCACCCGCCCCGTCCAGGTGCGCCTGGGGCCGCAGGGGGCGGGGTCCTTTGCAGACTGCTGGGCGTGTGTTCTCCCCGAGACACTGGGGTCTCTCGTTGCTGTAGAGAACGAGGTGACAATCAGAGTCTGAGACAACAGTGTGCTGTTTATTAAACCCGCATAGAGGGGACACAGGAAGGGTCCCTGAGTGCCCAGAGCTGGTTGCCAAGGCGGCTGAGCGGACGCCGTTCTCACAAGCAGGACACGTGCCGCGAGGCTTTGCTTCCTCGTGTAGCTCACGGCAGGCGTGGCGTGCGGGACACGGGAGTGTGGGACACGGAAGCGCGGGACACGGGAGTGAGCGTCTCTCCTCTGGGAGCCCTGGCAGGGCAGGGAGGGGCCTGTGCACAGGAGAGCTCCCCGCTAGGCCTGAAGCTGTCAGTCCTGAGCAGACGGGCCTGCCGGTGAGGCTGGCCCGTGGCTGGCAGCTGGGACCTTGGATTCTGGGAGCCCCCCACTCCCTAAGAGAGAAGAGGGCCCACCGCGTCCAGGCTGCACGACCGTGGTTTATGCCGACCACCTGCCTCCCGGTGGGCAGTCTGGAGTCCCGGATGCGCCAGCAGCTGGTGCCTATGTGACCACCCCACAGACACCCTGGGCCGTGTCCGTGGGCGTCCCCGGTGGCGGCTTCTCACGCGTGTTGTCACAGCTTCACGTGTGACTCTGGAAGACTCTGGAAGCTTGCTCTGGTCTCGCTCGGACCTGCCCCCACACCTTTGCCCTTTGTTGACTTTGCTTTGGGTCCCTTTGCGGCGGGAACTCACAGCCACGAGCATGGCTGTGTGCGGAGTCCTGTGAGCCCTGCGGGGGTTCCCTGTACCCCAGGGTGGCCTCAGGGACCCTGACACAGGGCTGCTTTCCATCTGCGGAGAAGTTGGCCCGAGCTGCTTCTGGAGCAGAGATTGGTATGCAGCAGAGAAGCCGGCATCCGGAGACCCTCACTCTGTGCCCTAGGGTTCGTCAGAAGCCAGTAAACAGAGGAACAGGAGAAAAGGTGGCACTTTATAAGAAATCCAAAAAATTGTTAAAAAGTCATTTAAGTGCAGATGAGAAAAAGCCTCCCTCCGCCCCCCCCCCCACCCCGGCCGACTGAGATACCCCTTGGGCCACACTCAGGCATCAGACCTCGGGAAGGTGACCGCCTGGCCTGCAGGCTGGACCCTGTTTGCCGTCTTCAGTCCAGAGGCGTGAGCCGCCTCCGCCCCCTCGAGCCGCCTCCACCCCCTCGAGCCGTCTAGGGAAGGCTTGGGTGTGAGTCTGCTTTGCTGCAGGCCCCATGGCTTCTTCTGGCCGGAGGCCCATGACTCCCTGAACCCTCCGGGACTGGGCTTCTCAGAGGACGCCCTGCACCTGTTTTGGGCGTCAGAGGCCAGCCCTTCTGTCTTCCCTGGCTCCCTCCTTCCTCTCGTCTGGAGTCGCCCCTCGGAGGTGCCCTGCAGGACAGAGAGCCTCTCAATCAGAGCATTTAAGGAGGCTGTGGGTAGGCAGTGGGCAGACACGCCTCCTGGCTCCTGTTTGCCAGGCACGAGCTGTTCATCAAGTGTGCAGTTCGTGGCATTTTGAGCGAATCCAGGACCTCGTCTCGTGTGTGCCGGGTCAGAACAGAGCCGTCTGAGGACACGGTGGTCGATGCGTTTGCAGACTAAGGGCCTTCTAAAATCACGCCGGTGTAAACCTCAGAACTTTCCACAGCACTGCCCCCCCCTCCCCCGCCCTCCCGGCAGTAAGTCCTGCCTCTCTGGGTGGCTCCACTCCCAGCACCGTTAATATCTGCAACTTACCACCTGTAGGGGAGGCCTGGGACCCACAGCCAAGTCTGCCGGCCGAGGACCAGAAGGCAGCGCTGGGGATAAATAAAGCACCCGGACGCTCGGTCTCCTGGTGTGCTGGGGGATGCAGGGACCATGGAGCCGGTCCCGGGGCTTATGCGTGTGGGGGCTGTGGCCAGATGGGCGAGGGGAGAAGGCTCCGTCAGGGCCCAGTGCTGACCGCCTCCTTGATGCTCCCCGGGTGAGGGGAGGGGAGCGAGTTCCAGGAAGCCTGGCGTCGCTGGGCCCCCGTGCGCCTGGGCACATCACTGCCCCGCTGGCCTAGCGAGTGAGTGCTTGGATTAGGTGATCCTGACTGCGCTTTGCTTGAATCTTCTATGAGCCCGTCGTGCCAGAGGCTTTAGGAATAAGTGAGCCCCCAGTCATGGGTTGACTGAGGCTTCTTTCTTTCTTTTTAAAAAAAAAAAAATTATTTATTTTGAGAGCGAGAGAGAGAGCATGTGCACAGGGGAGGGGCAGAGAGAGGGAGAGAGAGAGAATCCCAAGCAGGCTCCATGCTGTCAGTGCAGAGCCGGACTCAGGGCTCGACCTCAGGAACTGAGATCGTGACCTGAGCCGAAATCAGGAGACTGAGCCCCCCAGGTGCCCCTCTTGTGATGAGAACTTTAAAAAAAAATTTTTTTTTAACATTTATTCATTTTTGAGAGACAGAGAGAGACAGAGCATGAGTGGGGGAGGGGCAGAGAGCGAGGGAGACGCAGAATCCGAAGCAGGATCCAGGCTCCGAGCTGTCGGCACAGAGCCCGATGCGGGGCTCGAACCCACGAACCAGGAGATATGACCTGAGCTGAAGTTGGATGCTCAACAACTGAGCCACCCAGGCGCCCTTCTCCCTCACTTTTTTTAAATGTTTATTTTTGAGACAGAGAGAGACAGCATGAACAGGGGAGGGGCAGAGAGAGAGGGAGACACAGAATCCGAAGCAGCTCCAGGCTCCGAGCTGTCGGCACAGAGTCCGATGCGGGGCTCAAACCCACGAACCGTGAGGTTGTGTCCTGAGCCAAAGTCGGACCCTCAGCCGACTGAGCCCCCCAGGCGCCTCTGTGATCAGAACTTTTAAGACTCACTCGGCAACTTTCAAATATGCAAAACACTATTATTAACTATGGTTGATGATGATATCATTTATGGTTTATGAGTCCCAGAGTGTTCATCTCTGGTAGATTGTGAGGAAATATTACTTGGTTTTGACCCTTTTGTTTTTGCTTATCAAAGAAGCAGGTGTTGGGGCGCCCGGGTGGCTCAGTCGGTTAAGTGGCCGACTTCGGCTCAGGTCACGATCTCGCGGTCTGTGAGTTCGAGCCCCGCGTCGGGCTCTGGGCTGATGGCTCAGAGCCTGGAGCCTGCTTCCGATTCTGTGTCTCCTTCTCTCTCTGGCCCTCCCCCGTTCATGCTCTGTCTCTCTCTGTCTCAAAAATAAATAAACGTTAAAAAAAAAACAACAAAGAGGCAGGTGTTCACGGATTTAAAAATTGTATTAAGTATAGGTGAGCATGGTGAGGTTTTAAAACATCCGACTTTGGGTTCACACAAGACGGTGTAGACCCTAACCCACTACGTACAACTAGAAACCCCAGAGAGGAAGCCAGAGGCAAGCAGAGCGGGACCCCGAAAGGAGGAGGAGGAAGTGGGGCTGGGTGGGGCCCCGGGAGTGGAGGGCATTTCGTGTCCCCCCACCCAAGGGAAGAAGGGGACCCAGATCTGGTGTTTCCTGAACCTCGTCAGCAGCAGAAGGCAGCCAGTGAGGGTTCAGGGGGCCAGCTGTCCATCCTGCGGGGCCTGCAGACAGGCGTGTGCAGAACCTGGGAGAGGCGTGTGCCCGCGAAGGATGTAAGGAGGTGCTGTGTCCACAACTCTGTCAAAGAAACTCACAGGCCACGAATGAGCCGTGCGTCCACGTGGAGTGTGTAGAAACGTGGTCCTGGGTATGGAGACGTTGCAGGAATCCTGGGGAGGAAGTCACAGGCGCTCAAACAGGGACGCTTAGCTGGGCCGTGTCGGCACATTTCCGGAAATCCACGGAACGAGGTCTTGTGATGTGAGCGCACGCGGGGACGGCGTCCAGCACCCCGTCAGAGTTTTTCGGGTGCTCAGGCTCATGGCTGAATGTTGTGCACGTGCCGATCGCGGGATTTAAACGGCGCCTACAGACCGAAGTTAAACTTCCCGCATCTCCTGAGTCGGGACAGGCGTGTTTACATCAGTCGTCTGCCATATTTAGCTGGACGGTCTCTTGTGGCCTTTCCACATTTCACGTTATGTTTTGACTTTGCTTCAACAAAAGCCATCCTCTGGTAGCAGGACCAAGACCCGCGCAGGTCGTGATTTGGAAACGGGAAGAAAGTTCTAGAGTATCTTACGTCTGTGGTCTGTCGAGTGCTCTGGAAATGTGCCTGTCACCAAGTGCAGACTTTGAGATGAGGTTTGGGCGGGAGCTGAGACCCTCCTCGCTTTGGAAGAAGAACAAAGAGACACTCGGCGGGGTCCGCTCCGGAGCGGGCACTTCCAGCTTCTGCCTGTCTGTCCGCACGTCTCCCCAACCCCAGGTTCCATGCAGTTGGGGAGCTAAGAGGATGAATGAATTTCTTCCCATGAGCCTCGCTTCTGCAGAAACGCGGGGCTTCCCTTGTGCGGTGAGTGGTGGAGAAGTGGTGAGGTGGTGTTGCCAGGAATGCAAGGTTCCCGGTGCTGTTTTTAGGTCGGTTTTTGTTTTTTTTTGAAAAAGGAACGTACAGAGAAGAAAAGAGCACACGTGCGTTTCCCGTCACACAGAATCACAGGGCCAGGATTTTACTGTATCTGCCCCCCGTTATTTTGATTGTTTGTGCTTTCAAAAAGTGACACGTTGCCTTTACCTTTTAACTTTTTCTTAGAGAAGCTGCCAAATATATTGAGAAAGTGAAACCATAGTACAAAGAACCTTCACGCACACACCTCCTGGACTCAATCGTTTAAAAAATTCGTCATGTTTGGGGCACCTGGGGGGCTCAGCCGGTGGGGCATCCCACTTCAGCTCAGGTCATGATCTCGCGGTCCGTGGGTTCTAGCCCCGCGTCGGGCTCTGTGCTGGCAGCTCGGAGTCTGGAGCTGCTTCGGATTCTGTGTCTCCCTTTCTCTCTGCCCCTCCTCTGCTCGTGTTCTGTCTCTCTCTGTCTCTCAAAAATAAGCAAACATTTAAAAAAAAAAAAAAAAGTAATGCAGCATTATAAAAAGAGCTAAATTCCTCTTTAGTTTATGGAATCTATCCTTACACCAGCCTCAGAGCCCAGAAGTGTCCATTGTATTATTAGGATATTGTTTCCATATTTCGAAACATATGTTTGCCTGTATCTATATACTTACAAGTCTGTGTTCACCTGCCTCGTTAGAAAACACGTGGTGTTTTCACGTAGGTTTCTTCGTAACTGTAACGTACTGGCTCCAAGATCCCATAGCTAGCTGTTCTCCCTCTCACTGTGTCTTTGAGATGGAGTTGGGCTGATGGGCTGTCCTTATCCAGCTTCGTCCTGGGGCTTCTCCCTTTCTCTGTGACGGACCTTCTCACACCCGCCTCCTTGAGCACACGCGTGTGTGAGTCCGGCTGAAACATCCGGAGACCGTCACAGGGCATGCACACGTCTTGTCTAGCAGATTCTGCCCCCGGCCCTCTCGTGAGTGCACCAGTCTCCTCTCCCGCCAGCACCCTGTGAGCGGACAAGCTCCCCACCTCGCAGCGCCCGACACGGTCGGATTTGTGTGTCTTTGCACATCCGATGGGAGGTGCATTTGCAGATCCTTGAGGAGATGCATGGGTGAGGGTGAACGTCTTCATGCATTTATTAGTAATCTGAAGTTGACTTGTGCCCATCGATTTCCATTTCTATGTGGAAGATGTTTTGATAGCCTCTGAATACGAATCACGGTGTCAATTTTGGAATTTTGGCTTTAAAGTAATGACAAGAGAGACAAGTGACTGTTGTGTCAGCTGAACGATGCCACGGCTGGAGACCTCGTCTGTGTAAGTGAGAACCACGTCCTTCCCCTTCCTCGGGAGGTAAATTGCTCCCGACCAACCACCCTTGGGGAGGGGGGGAATTCTCATATTCTCATAGATAAAAACGCATAATTGCAATCATTCCATTTTTGATGTGCCAGATAACACTTCCCCGTCGGTGCTCAGAGAACACCGAATCCTATTAAAAGTGGACACAAGTCCTTAACACTGTCCATCACCATGAGACCGTCTGGGAATTCTTCTCTCGTGGCCGTCTCCCTCGTTTGTTTCTCCCGTGGACGTTAGGTGTCCACGCTCGACTCAGCGGTCACAAAGCATCATGTTTGCCAAAAGCAAAGAAAAGTTAGCGGGAGTCCTGAGCCTGAGTCTACTCCCCAGAATGGAAAGAGGGCGTTAAGGGACCTCCCTCATGACTCCAACGCCGTGTCTGGAATGTGAGGAGCCCGGTTCACGACGCAGAACGCACCCTGACAGCAGTAGGTGACTAGGGTAGATGCGGTTGTGGAGGGAGATGGGCAAGACAGTCCCTGTCTTGTCAGGTGCAGGACGAGACCAGTAGGACACCCAGTACGATGGGAGTTAGCAGTGAGGACGTGGCTGTTAGCACGGTGTAAACGTGGCCTAAGGAAAGCAAGCAGGACCTCCCTTGGCCAGAGGCTACGCGGGAGTAATAACCCGGCTCACTGGCGCCCCTCAGCTTGGCGGACCACTGCTCGTTTTCCTGGGGACATGCCGCGCTCGTTTGCGAACCGAGCCTGCAGTAGCTGCTGAATTAAATGTTTCGCTTCGTGACCGTGTTTCTCCAGAGACCGGCTGTCCCACGATAGGACCGGGCTCCCCGTCTTCCCCTTTGGAGACACGTTGACCGAGCGCGTCTTTGAAGATCAGTTAACTGTATTCCGGCTCCAGACGCCTGAGGACCCAGGGCGAGTTCAGAGTGACCCTGGAGAGAAACTTTCTGCGCATGCCGGGGGATAATCGCGTCACAGAGCTCATCAAGCTCGCCCCAGACGCCGGGGCCTGGAGGCCGGACTAAAGCTACGCCTCGGAGCTCAGCTCCGCTGTCACAACAAAATTCAATTAAGGCATCAAAGCTGGAAGCCAGGCTGGATGGTAAATGAATTTTTAACCCATGGACGTAGCTTGCTTTTCAGCCTGATGGATGGGCTGCAACCCAGGGGCGGCCAACCCAACGAGCAATAAAAAGACAGAATCACATTTGCCAGTGAGTTTGCTTCCTGCCCCTTGCCCGCCCCCCCCCCAGGAGCCCCCCCCCCCAGGGCCCCCTGGAGCCCCCCCCCCCCGGCTCCAGGCCCCCCCCCCCCGCAGCCGTTCATGCGGTGTGTCTGGTTTCACGCAGGTCAAGGGCCCTGGCCACCTGGACCGGCTCCGTTTGGTCAATGGCTTTAATATTGCTGCTGGTTGTTCTTGGAGTTGGTCAAATCTCACGGCGAGTGGGCCTCGACACGAGGGCCAGCCTCACCCCCACACACGCCCGCCCGGCGGCCAGGGCATCGATTTTTCGACGGACGTGTGGGCTCCGTTAGGAGAACCAGTGGTGGCTGCTGATGCAACCCGGCTCTGGCGGCTGGAGGCCGCCACTGTCCCTGAAGGGAAGGGGAAGCAAGGGTGAAGGCTCAGGCTGTTGACCGTGGAGCTGAGGACAGGGCATGATGCAACAGAGCCGTGGCCGCAGAAGCGAGAAAGCAGGACGGTGCCCAGGCAGAGCGGGAGCGGGAAATGGGTCCTCTGCCCTGTGTGTGTCCACCTGTGATCTGCTGGTGCCTCCGGCCGACGTGCCAGCCCCTGTCCCCGTGGGGTCCCTCTCGGTAGGTCTCCTGCAGGGCGAGGGTCTGCTACGGAGCCGTGGTTGTGAACGGGAGTCTAGAGCCCCATAGTTTGGGCTCCCATCGCAGTCTTGCAACTGTGTGGCATTGCGGGGGGGGGGGGTCCCCCGAGCCTGGTTCCCTCGCCCGAGACATGGGGGCTGCCTGGACCTGTGAATATTCCGCGAGGCAATGTAGGTGGTGCCCGTGGCATGCTGACCAGCACACAATAAGTGCTCAATAAATGTGCTCGTTGGCGTTACCGTCCTCGGCTTCTTTGCGAACAGATTCCTGCGCGTCTGTTTACTGCTGCCCCCGCTGCCTGCGGTCGGCCGTGAATTCAAACGGAATCAGCGGAGTAGGTAGGACTGTGTGTAGGTTAAGAGTGAGCGGGTCCCGAGGGAGGGTCTGAGGGGGTCCTCAGGAGCACACGCTGAATGCAGTCGGGGCACAGCTTTGCCACTTCTGCTCTGGTGACGCAGAGGGACTTCTGGCTGCCTTCTCGGCCAGAGCAGCGTATTCCGGAGAGGTAAGGTCGCTCTGAGACAGGTTTTCCGAGAGGGGAGGCGTGAGGCACGGGGGAGGTGTCAGGTGTCTGTCTGGGTTGGTAAATGCCACCAAGTTTTCCGTACCTGCACGCCAGCCCATCTGTTCTGAAGCCTCTTGTGCTCTTTCTTTCTAGAACTCCAGCCTCTTGGAGCCTTAGCTGCGAGGGTGTCTGCCCTCCTCAGTAGCAGGGAGCCTGGTTGGAGCCACAGTCTTGTGTTTTTTTTTTGTTTTTTTTTTTTGTTTTTAGTTTATTTTCAGAGAGAGAGAGAGCGAGCCAGGAGGACAGAGAGGGAGAGAGAATCCCAAGCAGGCTCCACACTGTCAGCGCAGAGCCTGATGCAGGGCTTGAACTCACGAACCGTGAGATGCTGACCTGAGCCCAAACCAAGAGTCGGATGCTTGACCCACTGAGCCCCTGGGACGCCCTGGAGCCATAGTCTCGAAGGTGGTATTTTCATTTCCTTCCTCTGGTGTATGAGCACGTACACCTGTCTCTAACACAAGCCTCTCTGCCAATTCTAAAGTGATCGCAGCTGTTAACTCTTCAAGGCAACTCGAAAAGTTTGTTAAAGGCTGTGATTTTAATAGGCTCAGTTTAGCTGCAGGGTACAGATGGGGCCTCTGGCTGGGTTTGTCTCGAGAGGCTGTGAGAGCTGGTCGTGAGGTCGGGCTGTGCAGCTGGGCTTCCTGGGGCCGAGTCCAGGCCCTGACCCCAACTAGCCACAAGCCTTTGGGCGCATTGTTATTATTTTTAATGTTTATTTATTATAAGTTTTGAGAGAGAGAGAGAGAGAGAGGGAGCTCGTGCGAGCAGGGGAAGGTACAGAGAAGGAGAGGGAATCCCAAAAAGGCTCTGCACTGTCAGCACAGAGCCCAGTGAGGCCCTGTGACAAACCGTGAGGTCGTGACCTGAGCCGAGATCAGGACTCAGACGCTTAATTAACCACCTGAGCCCCCCAGGCGCCACCCAGTGCATTGTTGAACCTCGCTGTGTTTGCAGCGGCTCACAGGTATGCCTGCGTGTGCCTCATAGGGTAGTAACAGGTGCAAAGGCCCTGCTGACTCCGCGGAAGCATCACAGCAGCGCCTGTGGTGCCCGGAGTTTTCCTAGCTGCGGCTGCTGTCATCGTAACCACTGGGGCCGTGGATCAGCCCGTGTTACTACTGGGGAACGTCGTGTGTCAGTTGGTTGCATTAGTACTGGGGAACGTCATGTATCAGTTGTGTTACTGCTGGGGAACGTCGTGTATCAGTTGGTCCACGTCGTGTATCAGTTGGTCGAGTTAGTACTGGGGAACGTCATGTATCAGTTGTGTTACTACTGGGGAACGTCGTGTATCGGCCGTGTTACTACTGGGGAGCGTTGCCGTGTACCAGTCGTGTGACTATTGGGGAACAGTAGCTTTCTCGGGACATTATCTCCCACCCAAATGAGAGGGAAGAGGTGAATCCAAAAGTTCTCGGGGTTTGTAACTTCAGCAGTAATTTTTCAGGCATTTTTGCCCCTGAGTCATGGAAGACGCACACAGGGGGTACAGGGAGGTGGCATTTCACGTGCACGCACACCTTGGAAGGCAAGTCCCCCGTCTACCCTGCTCGGTGCATTCGCGTCTGCAGCCTCTGTTCCACTCTGTTCTGTTCTCTCCTTGTTTGTCTGCAAAACGCTGCTCACGACCCCTCAGCTGATACAGCGCCCCGATGGGCCGTGAGCCATGTTTTCCTCACTCGGAGGAGCCCCCCTGTGGTATCGGTCGTGTGGTGAGAAGCGGGGACTGAGGGTCGGGCCCCTTCGCCGAGGCCTGGCCACCAAAGAGCTGGCACTTCACAGCTGGACTTCACAGAAAAGTCAGCATTTCCGGGTTTCCTCGAGAAGTGAGAAGATCTGACACGTGCCGTAGACGGGTCCACATCACGGTGCACCTGCCCGTCACCACCCACCGGGCTCCGCTGCCTGCCGAGGACGGCATCCCAGTCTCCCCGCTGCAGCCGGGCGAGGTGGCCGTCGTGTGGTCCGTGCTCTGGGCGATCCGGGAGAATGGGCTCGGTCTCTGAATTCCGGTGTGTTCATCCAGCACCTGCAGTGTGCCCGCCGCTGTGCCCGCCGCCGTGGGATGCCCTGGGGGCCAGAGCAGACACAGCCATCGTCCGCTCAGCTCTTCTGGGTTTCTGGTGGCTGAGCGGTGTCAGCGCAGCCCCGTCATATGGACGTGGTCGGCTCTGTGATGCTGGGCATCTCAGGCCGCCCCGAGCGAGCGAGACGCGAGAGATCACTTTAACAGGGGAAAACCCCCCTCCTTGGGGAGGATAGACCTTATGTGATTTCACCACCTGCACAAAAAGGTAACGGTGAGGTGGTGGCGATGCCCGTCAGCCTGAGCTGGTGATCATTTCACGACGTACACACGTGTCAAAACATCACGCCGTCCACCCCGAATGTACGGTGTTTACTTGTTAATTCCATAAACAAACCCTCCTTAGGAGGTACCCCCTGGGCTCGCGCATCAGGCACGGGTGGGAATCGTCCAGGCGGAGGCACTTGACAGGACAGGTGTGCTCCAGGGGCCGGGGCCCCGACGGCACCTGCACTCAGTGCTGACAGAAGTGGGTGTGGAGGGCTAGGCCGGAGGGTGAGGTGGCCGGGGCTGGCTTGTGACGTTCCCTCCGGCTGCAGAGACGAGGGGACCCGGGTAGCAGCCGTGGGCCTTGCTCCAGGCAACGCGGCATCCCGGCGACTCCGCTCCCCGAATGGGCCCTTCTCGCAGATGTGCCCGACGGGCCGGCACGTCGGCCACGGCCCTGTTCTCCGTGCCGCCTCTGTGGCGGCCGGAGGGCACGCTCACCGCGGAACAGATGGGGGCCGGAGAGGCTGGGGTGAGAACAGAGGGGAGAATTCTGTTCCCTTCTGCTTCCTTCCCTGTGCTCACCGAGACTGAGGGACGATGGGGACTTTCCAGATAACCCCGCGGCTGACGGTGGCAGGTGGGAAGGGAGGAGCCTGTGCTGGCTCAGCTTTGCAGGTGTGGCAGGTCACCGACACACCCAGATCTGCCCCCTCTTGGGACGCAGTCGAGTGACAGCACGGCACCCCTCACGTCCTGCTGGCGGAGACACAGCTGACAGCCAGCCCCACAGCCCCTGGCCCAGTGCCGACCGAGTTCACCTGCAGACACGGTGGCGAGTTCCTGTGCGTGGTGCTGGCCGCCGGGCAAACACAGCCTTCTCCCTGCTTCTCCGCCACTCGGCCCCCCAGGAAATGCCGAGACTCATCACCTCCGTAGGGGCCCAGCTGAATCTGAATTTTAGAACGACAGATAATTTTCATATGTCTGCAGTGGGTTGAATGATGGCTTCCCCAAATATATGTCCATGCCCGAACCCCCAGAACTTGTGAATTTACCTCGTTTGGGAAGAGGGTCTTTGCAGATATAATTAAGTCATGGCTCTAGATGAGCTCACCCTGGAACATCTGGGTGGGCCCTCGATCCAGTGACGATGTCCTTGTAAGACATGAAGAGAAGGACACAGGCAGAGGCTGGAGTTCTGGCAGATCCCAGCAGTGGGACGAGGCAGGAATGACTCTCCCCTGGGGCCTCTGGAGGGAGCGTGGCCCTGCCCCGCCTGGATCTCAGGCTCCCGGCCTCCTGAATGGGGAGAGAATACATTGCTGAGTTTTTTCAGCCACTACGTTAGTGGTAATTTGCTACAGCAGCCCTGTACCTTCACAGAGAAGTGACCTTAATCTTGGGTTAGGACAGGATTTAAAAACCATTTTTTTTAAATGTTTGTTTATTTTTGAGAGACAGAGGGGTGGGGAGGGCCGAGAGAGAGGGAGACACAGAATCCGAAGCAGGCTCCAGGCTCCGAGCTGTCAGCACAGAGCCCGACGTGGAGCTCGAACCCACGAACCATGAGGTCATGACCTGAGCCGAAGTCGGACTCTCAACCGACTGAGCCACCCAGGTACAGGATTTTTATTCTCAGATGTCCCCCCAAATACTTTGGTTGTGGGAGCTCCGATGTTCTCTATTCTCCACTTTTCAACACTTCGGAAGAGTGGGCAAACAGCGGGCCAAATCCAGCCCACCACCTGTGCCAATAAAGTTTTATCGAAACACAGCCACGCCTATCTGCCCACGGATCATCCACAGCGACATTCGCCGGGCAACGGTGGCGTTGAGTCTAGTGTGCGAGATCTGGGAGTACGTACGTCGCCCGCCGTTTACAGGGAAAGCTTGCCGACCCTGCTCTACACGGGGACGCGCTGTCTCTGGTTCACGTATGCTCTGTCCGTGTGAGAGCCGGCAGGAGTCGCTGAGGATTTCGGCGCGCTGTCTGTTAACTTAGAGCGAGTGTCTGTCTGTAGTCAGGACCCTGGCGCATCAGGCTTCGGCCACGACTCCGTGCGGACGCCGCGTGCGGAGACCTTCGGCCCTGTTTCCTCGGGGTGGGAGCCTGCCCCCACGAGGGGGGTTGTGCGCCTGGTGCCCAGGGCTGTGGCTCACGGGGTGAGGGACCTCTTGCTGGTAAAACGGAAGCTGGAGCCCTTGCGATGGCGGCCTTTCCAGGATGACGTTTTCAAGCTGCATTGCTTGAAAAGTATCAGAGACAAACTGCAAGGTGGAATCTTCTGGCTGTTCCCCCAGCAGGAGGCGGTCTCCACCAGGAGCGCCGACCGGGTCTCTGTCCGGGAGCATCGCAAGCCCCTCCGTGTGGAAACTTGGCGTGGATGCAGACCTTTCGCGTCTGTCTCTAGCCCAAAGACGCACGCTTTCCCCTGCCGGCCAAGGGCTGCAGGGAGCTCTGTGGTGCCTCGAGGGGATTATTTCCCCGGCAGGGGCTGAAGCACAGGGGACGGGCGGTGGCTCTGGGCTGTCTGGCCTCTGTGCGTCCTCGCAGGGGAGTCTATCACCCGGTCTCGGGGGGCGGGAGGGGGGTGGTGGCTGCTAATTAGGAACAATTATGCATCTTCTCCGTCGGCGAATGGGAATGACCGAGGCTTCAGCCGAGGTCAGAACGACGCTCTTCAGTCGGGCGTCTGTCTCCTGGGTGCTCGGTGTCGCTGAGAGCCCTCGTTACTGAGACGGTTTCTTACTGGGCGAGTCAGCGGTGAGCCTCCCTTGTTTTTCGGTGTGGGGTTTGCCATTCTGGTGCAGGTGCTTCTACGTGGAACATCTTTCCCTGAGTTTCCCGGAAAGGCAGGAAGGCCCAGTGGGCTGTGTCACGGTGTCAGAGCCCCAATCCTTCCCGGAAGGCGACTTGAGAACAGCGTTCCTGAGCAGGCCCGTCCCTCCCCCCGCAGCCCGACTGAGCCGGGCTGGGGTGTGGCCGGGGCCCCCCGTAATTCCGACGTGCGGGCGAGTCTGGGGTGTCCACAGGGAGGACATTTCTTCGCGGAGACGACAGAGCCTCGTGGGCTCAGACCAGACTCACCTTCCCTCTAGAGCGCCCATCCACCCCTGTCCCAGCCTGCTCTCCCCCAGACCTTCCCCGCCCCCCCCGCCCCCCGGGCCTTCCCTCCCCTTTGGGGGCCCCGGGTTGAGATCCGCTGCTTTGAACTGTCTCCACTTCAGTGTCCCTGCTGATAAAATGGGGTGAACCATGCATAACCACGTATATGCCCACCACAGCCTGGCACAGAGCACGTGTTCAGTAAAGGTTGCCTGTTGTTAGTATCAGCTCACGGACGAATTTGGTACCTGGGACTGTTTCATTTCAGATCGGTGGTGAGACGAACGCGGTTCCCTGCACGGAGCTGGGCGTGGGCACCTGTGTAACCGATCTGAACAACACGTGCTGTCACATTCCTTCTCCAGACCTCACAGCAAAACAAGTTCCAGATGGACTAAAGGTCTGATGCTACAAAATAAATCTCTAAACCTATAAAAATGCTGGAAGACTTCGCAGGGACTTTTTCCAGAGAGGAGAGTGGGTGCTGTCTGCATGTTTTGTAACAGGAGGGGAGTTGCCGGGGGGCGGGGGGGCGCTCGGTGCCATTCGTGGGCCCTCTGTCGCGTGCAGGCAGGACGGGGGACCACACGGGTCTGACTTCCCGAAGTCCCTGGGAGGCGGATTGTAGAGCCGTGAAAGAAGGGGCCGCAGGCCAAGGCAGAGCAGGGAGCGCCCGCTGGTAGGAGGGCTGGTTTGTGGGGTGGGGCGGGGGGAGGGCGGTCGGTGAGGCCCAGTAAATGCAGGGCGGGGGCACAGAGGGTGTTTTGGGGGGAAGCAGCTCCCGCAGAGGCAGGAGCTCCGGTGGGGGGAGGTTCGTGTTGTTTCCCAACAGGGAGGGCCCCCCTCAGTCCCAGGCGAAGCAGGGCGGTGGGCAGGGGCCCGCTGGAGCGCATGGTGGGGGTCGGGGAGCTGGGTGGTTAACAAGCGTGCCCTGTCGGGTCCCGGGCCGTCAGGAATGACTTGCCTGTGAACAAGGGGCTGAAACGCACAGCTTGCCCTGGTCTCCGGGCCGACGCTTTCCTCCAGCTGACATTTCAGAGGACCCTCGTTGGGGCAGCTGGGGAGCTTTGTTTGCAGAAAGAAACCTGATTCCTTGAAGCGTAAATGAGGGCTTTTCACCGGGAGCTTTCTTTTTAAAACACAAGTCTGTTCCTCCTCGTTTTAGCAGAAAGCAATGCGAAACGGAACAAAGAAGTGTGTGCTTGTAGGCTTGTGAAGGTGCGTGTGAGTCCGCCTCACCTTGCTGGGGTTGATGGGGTTGGTGACCCCTGCCAGGGACTTCCTGAGAGGGATCGTGTGTTTCACGGCTCCGGTCGTTGACGGTGGCTGAATAGCACAGTACAGTTGCTGGGGACGAGAGCATTGCTTTTCCGTCACTGGTGAGCAAGTCTGAGCTCCGTAGGTCACCGACCTTCTCAGGGAGGGCGTAGGACTCAAGGCCAGTCTCCACAGTGTTGAGCCCAGGTCGCTCTGCACAAAAGTTGGAGGGGATTCATTTCAGACGAGTCCCCGATCCCTTCGTTGCAAATGCCCCCTGGGGCTTGCAGGTACCAGAGACAAATTTTAATCGTGTTTGGGACGCCCCTGTCATCAAAGTGTACACGGTATTGAGTATCTCCTGAGGGCTCAACCGTGCGGTCGCCTTGGCGGACGCCGGGGGTGGGGGGGGGACGCCGTTGTCCGTGGAGCTAACGGTTTCATTTGGGAACGAAACAAGACATCCATGTGTTAAACAGGTGACAGAATAAAAGGGTGTGTACCAGGTGAGGATATGGACGTGGCCCCAGACACTCTGGGTGACATTCGGTCACATGGCATCTAGTCTCCCGCAACCTTTCTGTTTCTGAAAATGGGGGCATCTGGGGTGGGTGCTGACGCGTCTGTACAGGGTCCCTCTCCCTGTGGCTCTTGTGTGAGGGGAGGTCCCGGGTGCAGGGACTGGGGCGGAATAAGGTTAGCTGAGATTGACCTGAGGTGTAGCTGGTGTGTGTGTTTCTGGTCACCGTTTAGAGTCCAAGATTCTCCATTTCAGTGCCGTGAGAGCCCGTCTCCTTGAGGTGGGTTTGTTTGCAGAAGTGTTAAAAGCAAGTGACTCGATTTGGATGAAAACCATGTTCATATGAACGGAGTAGATGATATGTGTCTGTGGCACAGGTGGTGAAGGGAAACCTTCACCGGAGCTCAGGGCACGAGGAGGGACTGGAGGCTCAGCGGGGACAGGAGGGCTTCCTGGAGGAGGTGGGGCTCGTGCTGGGTTTTGAAGCTTGCAGAGGGGAGAATGGGGGGGAGGCATTTCAGACAGGATGGGGGCGGAGCAGGTGCGGAGGCTTGAGACCCCGGGGCCGTGCCAGCGCGTTCCGCGGGCACCGCTGACGGGAGGCCCTGGCCGGTCGCGTGGGATCACCCATGGCGCGCTGCGATCCACGTGGGCAGCCGCCAGCCCCCCGGGTGTGAGACACTGTAGGGCACCAGTGCCCCCGACCCTTCCCCGTCTTAATTTATGAATTCCCCGCAGGGCCAGACAGGGTTATGAAAAATAACGATTTTGGAAGAGACAGGCTAATTGCATATTCCCTGGCTGAAAGCGCTCGTGGTCATTTAATAACTACTTTCCCAGTACTTTTAAGCGACTGAAACACATCTCACAAAGAGTGAGGAAATCAATAGCAGAAAAACAATTAGCCGCGCCCACACTCTTTACCGTGGTCCGTTTCCTCTCGGTCTTTTCTTTTCTTTTTTTTTTTAATTTTTTTTTTTAACGTTTATTTATTTTTGAGACAGAGACAGAGCATGAATGAAAGAGAGAGGAGACACAGAAAAGAGAGAGGGAGACACAGAATCTGAAACAGGCTCCAGGCTCTGGGCTGTCAGCACAGAGCCCGATGTGGGGCTCGAACTCATGAACCGTGAGATCATGACCTGAGCCGAAGTCGGACGCTTAACCGAGCGAGCCACCCAGGAGCCCCTTCTTTTTTTTTTTAACATGAAATTTATTGTCAAGTTGGTTTCCATGCAACACCCAGTGCTCGTCCCAGCAGGTGCCCTCCTCCCCCCTCTCCTCTCGGTCTTTTCTTACTGACATGTTTTTTGTGGTGTCACGGCTTGCAGACTCACGGGCCTGCGGGGGCCGGGTGGTAACGAGCGGCCCGGGCAGCGCTGGCGAGACAGGGGGAGAGGGGCCCGCTGGGGCCGCCACGGGACTTGGCCGGCCTGGCGTCGCTGCATCTCCTTAACCTGAGAGTGTGGACCCAGCTCGGGTGACAGCGACGGGGTGGGTCATCCTCCCAGGTCGCCTGGCCCGTCCCGACCAGGCGGGCCGAATGCAGGGCTGGGCCTCCCTTCAGCCTCCCTCGAGGTCTGGGCCGCCCTTCGCTGCCCTCTGTGTTCGTCGTCGTCCTCAGGCTGCTGTGTGGCCCGTCCACACCAAGCCGTGGTTTTTAGGCTGTTCCGACAAGAGGCTCTTGGCCCCCGGGCTCCGTGCCTCCCCTCACTGGGATGGAAACAGGCCATCCCGCCATCTCCCTCCTGGCGTGAGTCGTTCAGGACGCGGGGCCACCAGACAGCCCCGCATATGGTGGCGCACGCATATGCCTCTTGGCTCCCGGGCCGGGCTCCCACGTGTGGCTCCGGGACGTCACTCCCGCCCTGCCAGCTCTCTCTTAATCCCCAGCTCGCTCTGTTTTCCAGGCCCAGTGAGACGAAGGCTTGCCCACCACTTGGCAAGGGCGCAGGAACAGTTTGGTTCGATTCTCTTTTTTGGGCGATGGCTGCGGTCCTGGATATGAGCAAGCGTGCAGGCACGTGCGCACGCGGGGACCGTCTGCTGCCTCTGGAGGACGCGCCTCCCCGGGGCGCTGCTCAGGGCGGAGGCACCGGCCGCTGGGCTGCACTGGAGGCGGGCTGCTGGGGGCTCGGGGCGGGGGGGGGGGGGGTCGTGGGCCACCCTGCTGGGCCCCCAGACACACGAGCCCAGTTCGCCTCTCAGGCAGGGCGGAGCCCAGGAAATGCTGTGTCCCTGGACCTGAAACCACGTTATCTTCTCCTGCTGCCTTGCCTTTCTTTTCTTTGTTTACCCTCTGACTACTGCCGGCTTCCAGTGGAAGGCGTTCCTGGAAAGATAATAGGTAACTGTTACACATAAATACATACGGTGCAGCATTGTTTGTAACAGCGAGAAAACAAAACCGCACCTGGAAGCATCTTGGGTTTTTATTGACAGAGGATGTGGCTGTACCTTGACCGAAACTTCACACGCGTGTTGTTGCGACTTCGGGGTAGTAGAAATCTCAGGCTGGAAAGCTGAGATCACACTGCAGGAACAGGTGTTTCCCCATCTCGGCGGCTGATCTCCTGCTCTGGCTGCACGGCCGTCCTGGGTTCGCAGCGCTCTCTGCTCCCTGCGGCACCTCGGGGCCCGGCAGGTCTGGTAACCAGCCGCCGTCGCTTGCCGGCTGCCTCGCCGGAGGCGTGTGAGTGTGGACCACCAGCCATGAAGTCCTCGGGCCCAGAGGTGCCTCTGCTCGCAGCTCATTGGTCAGAGCTGGTCACACGCTGCCACCCGATGCAGGGACCTGGGCGGGTGTGTGTGTACGTGTGTGGGTGTCAGTTTTCCCTGTGAGCGGAAGGAGCGGAGAGCCAGTCCCCGTGCGTGGCGTGGCTGAGAGAGGGCCGTGCCCGTGCCCAGGAAGTGGCATCAGAATGATGCGGGAGGCCTGCGTGTCGGGTGGGGCGGCCCCCGGGTGTCCTTCCTAGCCTCCAGGCGGGAAGCCACAGGCCACACCCTGCGTGTGCCCAGGCGTGTCCCTCCCCATGCGCCACAGATGGTCCAGCCCACGAGCCTCTGTGTCTCCAGAACTCTGGGAATGTGCAGCTGTCTGTGGGCTGCAGCTCAGACCCCCGCAGTCTGGCCTCCGAGGGCGCACCTGCGAGGAGCGTCCCAGGCGGAGTGGCACAGACGTCCTCACGCGCACACACTCAGAATGGTGTCTGTGCAAAAGATACAGTGACAGTAAGAGCAGAAATTCCGTTAAAGGAAATACTTTGCCGCGGAAGCCCCTTCCCTCTCTGGGAGCAGAACAGATGTGCCCCGGGCGCTCTCGCGTGAGGATTCTCTGACGCTGACTGGGGCCGAGGGCGTCCCCCTCCCCGTCTGCGTTTCTGGGTGTTGGTGGCTCTCCCGCGTGGCGCGTTCCCTCGGGTGGCGCGGGGCAGAGGCGTGTGTGACGGGGCCGCGCCTTGAGCTTGTCTTTCTACGGCCTGAAACCACGTGCTGTGTGTGACGGGATTTTATGTTAAACCTTCTGATGGAGATTTTTAGACCTCATTTTGGCGATTTCCTTGTTAGCTGGTTACGTTTCACTAGAAATCCTCTCGAAGGGACAAAACTGAAAGCCCGGCCGTGTTGCACGAGCACCACCTTAGTGGGAGGAAAATCCACGTGAAAGAAAATTCGCGAGGAGGCCGCAGCCCCAGCGGCTTAGCTCCCTGCTTGCCCGCTTCCTCTGGGACGTCTGAATCCCGTCCTGGGCCTGCAGGGGCGTGGGCGTGGCTGGAAGGAGAGCAGAGAGAGGGAGTGCACGTGTGCATGGGGGTCTCTGCACGGGACAGTTGGCCCTGAGGCCTGGAGCGGCCGCGGGAGGCGTCAGCACCGCTCACGTCTCAGAGGCCTGTGGGCTCGAGGAGCCGCCTGGACCTCCCTGCCCGTTCTCGCTGCTTGAGCCCCTTCCGTACCGCGAGGCCCCCTCACGCCTCGGCCAGGGAGCCGGGAGGACACGGGTCGGGACCCAGATCTTCAGGGTCGGGCACCGGTCTGTGGCTCGTGCTCTGGGCTCACCTGTGTCACCTGTGGACATCACACATGTGCACGCACGGGCCTCTGTGTGATCCTACTGATGAGAAAGAACAGTGATTAAAAATGGTTTTTAGTATTAACTTTGAGAGAGAGAGAGAGTGAACAGGGAGAGGGGAAGAGGGAGAGAGAGAATCCCAAGCAGGTTCCACACTCAGCACAGAGCCCCACGCGGGGCTCGATCCCATGACCTTGGGATCATGACCTGAGCCGAATTAAGAGTCAGACACTTTACTGGATTGAGCCACCCAGGGGCCCGATAAAGGACATTTTAAATTATTTCTTTACACATTTTATTTATTTATTTTTTTTGAGAGAGAGAGAGACAGAGAACAAGTGGGGGAGGGGCAGAGAGAAGGAGACACAGAATCTGAAGCAGGGTCCAGACTCCGAGCTGTCAGCACAGAGCCCCATGTGGGGCTCGAACCCACGAACCGTGAGGTCATGACCTGAGCCAAAGTCAGACGCTCAACTGACTGAGCCACCCAGGCGCCCCTATTATTATATATATATATATATATTTTTTTTAACATTTTTTTTAATGTTTTATTTACTTTTGAGACAGAGAGTGAGCAGGGGAGGGCAGAGAGAGAGGGAGACGCAGAATCGGAGGCGGGCTCCAGGCTCCGAGCCATCAGCACAGAGCCCAACGCAGGGCTCAAACTCACGGACTGTGAGATCATGACCTGAGCCGAAGTCAGACGCTCAACCGACTGAGCCGCCCAGGTGCCCCTGAGAACATTTTTAAATACAGGAGCGTAGTAACTTCTGACCCTGCCCCAATCAATCTATATATTCATATTTTAATGTATTTATATATTACAAAATAATAAAGTTATATAGTATGTGTTGCAAGAACAGATATTTTTATACGTGTATATTTGTTATGATTTGCTTTTCCTGACGAGGCCGTGGCCCCGAGCACCCAAGTTGCCGTCTGGCTGGCCCTCGGGTGCTGGTCCTCACCTCGTGTCTGGGAGGGCCACGGGAGCCCGAGTGCACGGCCAAGGTGCAGCGGCAGGTGTATTTCCTGCCCCGGGGCTTCCACACCGCCCTCCCGGTCCCGCCCGCTCCCCCCTCCCTTCCGATCGCCCCAGGCTCACAGACAGGCCGCTGGCCCCTCTCCCGGCCTGTGGAAGTGACCACAGTCCATTTTCACTTCAGGCAGTGTTTTTGTTCTCCGTCTCTGCCACACGTTCAGCCCCAGGCTGCACAAAGGCGGGGGCTCGGCCTGTTTGCCCCCACGTTTTGTTCCCGGTGAGTCTGACGGTGGCCGGCACCCAGTGGGCACTCAGCAAGTGTTTGCCGAGTGGATCATCACCTTTTCTCGGGACTTGACCCCACCTGTCTGCCATTTGCTGCTACTGCTCCCACGTAACCGCTGTGGCCGCCAGCACGTGGTCATCGCTGTCCCCACGCGCTCAGGGGCGAGCCGTCCTGCCCAGCGCCGCCCGTCGCCTCGCGGGGTCTCACGACGCCAGTGGTGGGCACCGTCAGGGCAGACACAACGACGTGGGCGCTCAGACGGGCTTCCGAGGCCCCTCCCGGGACGACAGCGGGAGCTGGCACCTTGGTGGAGCCTCTCACGAATCGGGAGGTCCCGGTCCCCCACGCGTGGCCTTACGCTGCATCCCGGCCCCCGCTGCCATCCTTCAGGTGCTGACACGCCAACCTTTCTCTCCTTCCCCGTGTTCATGCCAACGGGAGGCTTAAGACGTCAAGTTTTAGTGAGTCACACGTGGGGGACGGACAGGAGGTGTCCCATGCCTTCCCTCCCACATCATCCGTAATTGTAGGAGCGGCTGAGAGGCGTCATTTTGAGGCGAACAGAGCGGCGGTCCTTTCCTGTCCAGTTGTGCCCCAAGTGGATTTATGTGCCGAGACTGGCGTTCTTTGAGGTCGTTATTATAGAAATGCTTCTGTCGGCGCCTTCTGAAAGCCAGCCATGCCCGGTCTGCACAGATTGGATTTCTGTGCACGCTGGGAACCAGGCCTGCAGGTTCTGTGGCCTGGCCGTGGCTCGTTCAGGAGAGTGGACGGGACGGGGCGGGCTTTGTGGAGAACGAGGATTTAGTCTGTTAGGCGGCCGAGGGGCTAAGATGATAGACGTCCCCTCCCCTGCGGGAGGGCCCTTGCGGTGGCCTCTGTGTGTGTTCGGTTCCCGATCCCGACCGCCTGTCCCTGTTCCCAGTGCTTCTCCGCGTGCGCGAGGCGTCCCGCCCGGACCTGCGGTCAGAGATGTGCGGGGACACGTGCCCGAGCTGCTCGGTGCCGGCCGCTGGCAGGGGGATGGCCACCGGAGGTTCCCGTCGCCGATCAGCAGCTCAGGGGTTGGGGCTGGCGGTGCAGGGAGGGATATATGCACTTTAGAAACCAACCCTAGGGATTTCTACGGTTTTTCTCATTGGATGACACCCTCCCGTCCAGAAGTAGTTTTTACCCCTCTGTAAACACCTGTATGATATTCGGGATGATCTGCCCGCCTCGGAGGATCTCGCTGAAAGAAAGAGGTCGCGAAAGAGCATGTATCAAATCATTTTATACATTTAAAAAAAATTTTTTTTAACGTTTGTTTATTTTTGACACAGAGAGAGACAGACCATGCGCAGGGGAGGGGCAGGGAGAGAGGGAGACACAGAATCTGAAACAGGCTCCAGGCTCTGAGCTGTCAGCACAGAGCCCGACGCGGGGCTCAAACCCATGAACCGTGAGATCATGACCTGAGCCGAAGTCGGACGCTTAACCGACTGAGCCACCCAGGCGCCCCTACATTTCTTGATTTAAGTATATTTATTTATCTTTGAGAGAGACACAGTGTGAGAGGGGGAGGGGCAGAGAGAGAGAGAGAGAGAGAGAGAGAGAGAGAGAGAGAACCCCAAGCAGGCTCCACACTGTCAGCACAGAGCCCCGCGCGGGCTCAGTCTCATGAACTGTGAGATCAAGACCTGAGCTGAAATCAAGCGTCAGATGCTTAACCGAATGAGCCCCCCAGGTGCCCCTGGAGCAGACCATTTGCATGGGATTTGACTCTGGGGTTGGAGAACAGAAATGTTTGTTTCCAAGCAAAGCGTTTAGCTGTAAGCACTGGGGAGGGGCAGGGCACCAAGCCTGAGAGTCTGTGCGTGTGACAGGTACTCTGAGTGGCCCTGGAGTCTGGGGGGCCGCTGAGCAGTCTCCTCGCTGCTCCCCAGCTTCCCGCAGAGGGCGTGACGTCTTCGCCTGGTATTAGGAATCAGGATCAAAGGGCCGAGTATCTGGTTTCCATTCTCTGGCGCTGGCTCCAGGGTCCTGTGGTCAGCATGAGACCCCGCCCACTTGTAGGGGCTGATTTGAGCAGAGACGCCACAGATCCGAGCCTGGCCACCCGATTCGGGCTCCTGGGAATTTACTGTTGAGAACCGAAGGTGTTCAGGAGCTGAAGCGCAAGAATTGCAGCCTTCTGGAAAGTTCTCAAACTCGTCCGGTGAGCCCCTGAGATATCCCGGGTTTCCCGTGTCGCCAGGTTGGCTGCTGAACTCTGCTTCGGCTGGTAGGAGAGGCCCCGCCAGCCTGCAGGGAACTTGCCTGCAGCATAGGATCGCCCACGGCCATTTCTGTTGCCTACAACCCTCAGAGCCTCACCTGACGCGCCAGGCAGGGAGAGCCCGATGTTAGATTTCAGATCCCCGGGAAATCTTCGGGAGGAAACATGACACATGATGGCTCTGTGACGGCCGCTCCCGTCTTTCCTCCTTGACGTGTGGCAGGCGGTGTTGACAAGATAGCTCCGAGGCACCCTCGGAGACGGTAGGAGAGACTGAGGCTTGTTTGAGAGACACAGGTGCGTCCCTGGGGCCGAGGCAGGAGACCGAGACCACGCCAGTCCTTCCGCAGAGAGAACGTCACGTGTATACGCAGAACTGCTACTCAGACGGCACAGGGGGTGCCCAATGGTCAGCCCCCCCAGTGCTGGGTTGTCAGAGCCCACACACATGATGGGTGGGCCCGTGAGTGGGAGCTGGCCGCCCCGGGAAGAATGGGGGGGAAACGCACGTGGGAGTCAGCTGCGGCCACTGGGCTCTCTGCCCCTTCCCGGTTGTGCCCTGCAGGGACCTGGGTGACAGGAAACTCAAGGGGTGGCCCCTCCCTCCATCCTTCCCGTGCCCTAGTGTCCCCCCTGGCAGAGTCAGAGAGGGGGCCGAGGACAGACTGGGGGGGTTTGGGTAAGAGGTGATATCCCCCCCGCCCCCACCAGGGGACATCGGAAGACCAATGAGGGGCAGTCACAAAACAATGACGTTACAGAACCCAATTTATAAGAAACAAGTTGATAAACATTAGCCCATTTAATCGGTAGAAACAGAGCTGCTGTGGGGCGGTGACCGTTTTCATGCTCTTGTATTTCAGAACCCACGCCTGAAAACCTCACGTCTCAAGCCTGCTTTTTTGTATTTTTAAATCACTACTGTTTTGTATGAATCTGCAGTGAATAATTATACCAATACATTCATTTTTTTTTAAGTTTGTTTATTTATTTTGAGAGAGCTAGAGAGAGAGCGTGAGCTGGGGAGGGTCAGAGAGAGAGGGAGAGAGAGAATCCCAAGCAGCCTCCGCGTTGTCAGCACGGAGCCCGATGTGGGACCTGAACTCACGAACCGCAAGATCATGACCTGAGTCGAGACCAAGAGTCAGATGCTTAACAAGCTGAATATATGCTTCTGAAATTTTCAGCAGTTTAGATATTTCAAAAGTGCCCTTTGCTCTAGAGAATTTTAGTTTTCCTGGACTATGTTCTGTGTTTCGGGCTTCCCCAGAGGGAACCACTGTTCACATAAGCCGGTTCAATCTGGCCTCTGCTGTATTTACCAACTTTCTCGCTTGTGCTGTCTTTACACATCCCTCACTCTCTGCCTTTAGAGAGACTTTATTCTTTTCTGTCCTATACTCTTCACCCACCCCAACCACCCACCTCGTGGGTGTGGCCGCAGCTCAGGCCATTCACAGAGGCAACCCTTTCTGTTGATGACGAATTTCTATCGCGTGGTTCTCACCGAGAGCTTTAATAAGACTGCTGGACATGGGGCGCCCGGGGGGCTCAGTCGGTGGAGCGTCCTACTTCGGCTCAGGTCACGATCTCACAGTTCGTGAGTTCGAGCCCCGCTCTGCTGACAGCTCAGAGCTTGGAGCTGCTTCGGGTTCTGTGTCTTCCTCTCTCTCTGCTTCTCCCCTGCTCGCACTTTGTCTCTCTGTCTCTCTGTTTCTCTCTCTCAAAAGTAAATAAACATTAAAAAAAAAAAGACTGCTGGACAGAAAGCGCATCATCTCCAATGTGGGTTTTCAGATTTTTATCTCTCCTTTTTCAGAGTAAAAACAATGTTATCCAAAAGACAATTGAATGTCCCCACTCCCACTTTTCCAGCAAAGTCGGAATGCTGTATGGCTACGACTTGGAAATAAATGGTTTCGATTCATTGACTGTTAATTTTCGCCTTAGCTTTTATGCTGCTGTGTGGACAAGTGTGGCTCCAATACTCTAAAAGATCTACTGAGTCAGACACTTAAGGGGCTGAGTTACTCAGGCGTCCCCTCATCTCAATGATTAAAAAGTGTTAACAAAGTAAAAGATGTTGCATGTTTCAACGTGAGATGCTTTGGGAAAAAATATAGTGTTAAGAAGGGAGGAGGGTGTGCCTGGGAGGAGGTTTAAAATTTTGTAAAAGGGGGTCAGAGTGGCCTCAGTGAAGGATGAAATTTGAGCAAAAGTCTTGAAGGGCGGGCGAGCGCACTGAGTAGGTATCTGGGGGAAGAGCTTCCGGGGGAGGGGACAGCCAGTGCAAAGGCCCTGAGGTAGGGACCACAGGCTCACTTTGAGAACAGTGAGAGGAGTGCGGCTGCAGCCAGTGAGCCGGGAGAGAAGTAACAGGAAATGAGGAGTCGGATGGATCACATAACGCCTTGGAGGCCTAGGAAGGACTTTGGCTTTTTTTTTTTATATAATTGCAACAGAAAAACATTGCAGGGTTATAAATGCAACAGGGACATAAGCTGACTTCTGTCTCACAAGGTCCCTCTGGAGACTGAGCCCTGGAGGGAGAGACAGTGGTGTGTGAGCTGGGCACCCCGTCAGCTCGTGTGCAGGGTCACTTAGCCAGCGGTTTGCAACGGCGAGCTGGTGTAAGAAAACATCACAGAAGGGCTCCTGGGGGGCTCAGTCGGTTGAACGTCCAACTCTTGACTTTGGCTCAGGTCGTGATCTCAGGGTTCGTGAGTTCAAGCCCCGTGCCGGGCTCTTCGCTGACAGTGCGGAGCCTGCTTGGAATTCTGTTTCTCCCTCTCTCTCTGCCCCTCCCCTGCTTCTCTCAATCTCTCTCAAAATAAATAAACATTAAAAAAGAAAAAAAAAGAAAACATCATGGAAAAAAAATAATTGCATGTCAATAAAGCCCTTGCCGCAGTAGGGTGTATTTGTTTATCCTTTCTTTTAAAAAAAATTTTTTTTTTAACGTTTATTTACTTTTGAGACAGAGAGAGACAGAGCATGAACGGGGGAGGGGCAGAGAGAGAGGGAGACACAGAATCGGAAGCAGGCTCCAGGCTCCGAGCCATCAGCCCAGAGCCCGACGCGGGGCTCGAACTCACGGACCGCGAGATCGTGACCTGAGCTGAAGTCAGACGCTTAACTGACTGAGCCCCCCAGGAGCCCCATGTTTATCCTTTCAAAGGGTGAAAGTGTGAGTCCATTGGAGTCTCAACCAGGAGTCTCCCTTTTCGGGTTCTCGCGCTCATCTCTCGCGGCAACTTCATTACTAACTGGAGACGAAACCCGAACTTTCCCCGTTAACTTTGGATCTGGAAATTCAGCCTCCCTGACCTTCTCTTCCACTTTGTGTTTGAACCAATTTACCTTCCTCACGTTCGAGCTGATTACCAGACTTCGAGGTGGGGACGCCGGCCACCCGAGCATCTTGTGGGGGAGAGGGGCTCAGCAGGACACAGGAAGGTGTTTCAAATGTCTGGCAACTCATCCATTTGCGGGAGGAAAAGTTCGACCGGCTGAAAGGACGAGGGAAACAGGAAGTTGATGGGGCGGGCCCTTCGGTGGCCCTTGCACCCAAGACTTTTAAACGGTTCTTGAGAAGGCCTCGTAGACTTAGAAGCGATAGCGGGGTAACCGTTTCCCACCAGATACACTCGTTCTCCGTGGCGAGCGTGGGCTCTCGGCGTCTGGCGTGGTCCTCAGCTGGAGAGAAAGAGTAGATCAGTCCAGTCAAAAGCTGTCTCCCCCAGCCATCAGTCACACCGCGTTATGCTGTCGGAGATTTCTGTTTAGACTTTATTCAGTGCACCGTGAGTCACTCCTGCTTGGTCCCCGTCACTCTCCAAGGTGCCCCGCGGAATTCTGACACGCTGTCAGACGCAGACGACTGCTGCAGAGTCGAGGGGACAGTTGGCCGTCTAGGAACATCCATCTTGTTCCCGCCAAACGCAGGCCCGGTGTTGTTTAGGTAGCCACTGCTTTCCCGGTGGCCCGCAGCCGGGGCACAGCTCCACCGGACTCGGAGACGCCCTCCGCCCTGGGACAGCGCGCCCCGGACGGCGGGTGGGGTGTCCGAGGTCAGGAAAGGCCTACAGGTGGCTTCTGGAAGAGATTTTCCTTTCTCCTGAGCGAGCTTCGAGAGGTCGCCTCCCTCTGGCTTCCCTTGGACGCCGTGTGGGCAAGTGGACTGGACCGAGCCCGTCTTGATTTCAGATCAGGGCGGGTTTGGGACTCAGGAGAGCAGAGCCGCAGGCCTTCGGAGCGTGGGGCCCTGGATCAGGCCGGCCCTGAAGGCCGCTGCACCTCCCACTGCTTGTTAGCTGAGCTCCTCATTTTCCTGTCTGCGTTCGGTTCACTAGAAAAATCACAGCTGGGAGAGACCAGCTCTGGGCCCCGAGAGAGTAAGGGCTCAAGGGTCCGCATCGGAGGAGAACGTGTTGATCAGGGTCGGGATGGCTTGTACCCTTTGGTCCGATTCCCAGTTCATCCCACCCTGCTGTCTGACCGCCTTGATGCGGGCCCGGGGCGTCCCTACCTGTGTTCAGGTGAGCCCTGGTTGGCGGCAGGAGAGACGTCGGTGAAGATCACAGCATGCCGGGCTCCGGGCCGGCAGGGCCCCCGTCCACCGGCGTCCTGGGGCTGCCGCAGCACAAACTCCTGTGAGCTGCGCGGGTCCAGTTTTCTCTCACGGTGCCCGAAGCTGGAAGGCTGGGTCTGGTTGGGTTCCTTCTGGGGTCGTGGAGGATTTGCCCTTGTTTCTCTCCCGTGTCTGAGGGTCCGCTGGCCGCCCCTAATGTTCCGGGGCTTGTAGAAGCACATCCCGAAATCTGCCTCGTGTCCCTGCCCTTGTGTCTGCACCCACTGTTCCCCCCTTTTTTTTATTTTTTATTTTTTTATTTTAACGTTTATTTATTTTTGAGACAGAGAGAGCATGAACGGGGGAGGGTCAGAGAGAGAGAGGGAGACACAGAATCCGAAACAGGCTCCGGGCTCCGAGCTGTCAGCACAGAGCCCGACGCGGGGCTTGAACTCACGAACCGTGAGATCGTGACCTGAGCCGAAGTCGGACGCTGAACCGACTGAGCCACCCAGGAGCCCCCCCACTGTTCCCCTTTTATGAGACACCAGTCACGTTGGATTCGGGTTTGCCCTACGCCAGTGTGACTTCATCGTAACCATTACCCCTGCGGGGGCCCTGTTTCCAGGTAATAAGGTCCCATTCTGAGGCTCTGAGGGCTAGTGAGGATTTCAACGTGCGGTTTTTGGGACGACACCACTCAACCTGGAACACCAGATTCCAAAGAAATTCCAGTCTGTTTTCTTCAGGGGTGGGAAAGCGACGAGAATTTCCGGGCTGTCTGAAAGACTGACGTATCGCAGTGGAGCACTTCTTGCGGAAGTAGGTTTACGCTTGGTTTAGACGAACGTGATTTATGCGTTGCTCCCCTAACTCGTCAAAGTGGATCACGGAAAAGACAAGTCTGGTAATGGGGACAGTGCCTCTAGATGAGTCCCGGGGTTCTCAAGGTGGGGGTGGGGAGGCTGGCTGTCTAGAGACAGTTTGGTTGCTGCCGCTGGTGGGAGAGGGGTACCGTGCACCTAGTGGACGAAGACCAGGGATGGTGTGAAAGGTCCTGGGCTGCACCCCACAGTCGCTCCCAGCAGAGACTCACCCAGCCCAGGTGCCAGCAATGCCGAGGTCAAGAAACCCAGAGTTAGATGCTCCCCTCTAAAATATTAAATCTGCAATGAGGGGTGCCTGGGTGGCTCGGTCGGTTGAGCATCCGGCTTCGGCTCAGGTCACGATCTCACGGTTCGTGGGTTCGAGCCCCGTGTCGGGCTGTGTGCTGACAGCTCAGAGTCTGGAGCCGCTTTGGATTCTGTGTCTCCCTCTCTCTCTGCCCCTCCCTCGCTCGCCCTGTGTCTCTCTCTCTCTCTCTCAAAAATAAACATTAAAAATTTTTTTTAAAAAATCTGCCGTGGAATTAGAAAGGGAAATAAAGTTTAGTTGAGGAGAGCGGTTGCTAAGGGTGACGGAGCCTGGAGTCTGGCCCCCAGGAGCCCTTCCGCACATTGACTGAGCATAGTGGGGAAGTGGAAATTCTGCCTGCAGCAGCTCTCTGCACCTCGCTGGCTCCGTCTGTGAGGGTCGTAATTCCCACGTCTTGTATTAAACAAGACCCCAGGCTTTGGCATCGGGTCGTATTTGAATTCCACGTCTGCCGTGTGCCAGCCCTTTGCTCTTATGCAAAGTATTGCTAAGAGCTCTGCACAGACGTGCACACACGGGGGGTCGGTAAACAACCCCTTCAGAGGAGTATTATCATCCGTCACTTTACAGTTGGCAAGTCTGAGGCACGGAGCGGTTAGGTCGCCTGCTTGAGGCCATCTAGTTAGAAAGCAGCGGAGTCGCCGAGCGTCTGTCCGCCGACCAAGGGATCGGTGTCTGTACGTGATGCAATAGCGTCCAGCCGCGAGAGAGGAGAGCCCGCCGTTTGCAGCAACACGGCTGGCCCTTGACCTTATGCTCAGTGAGGTTAGCTCAGCTCATTGTGGTAATCATATTGCGGGATTGACATGTATCAGATCACAACTCGTGTGGTTAACTGTGTGCACCTTAAAGTTACACAGTGTTTCGTGTGGTTAACTGTATCTCAGCAGAGCTGGGGGGAAAAGAAGGCGGCACCAGGTGGGATTTGTGGCTTCCAAGCCAGGATTCTGGTCAGTCGGTGAGTCGCGGGCGCGAGGCCTGGGAGGTGCCGGGGTAAACGGGGACCTCGGCGCCGTGCCCCGCACACAGTCCTCCCTCCACAAGCAGGAGCTGTGGTTGGTGGAAACCCAGGTTCTGGCTTACTTGACAGTTTCAATGTTGTGACCAAGGAAATACGTTATTTGAAAAAACACCGTGTTGCCAGTAAAACGCAACCTCGCGTCGTGTCCGCAAGGACAGATGTTCACCTGGGAGCGTGTTGGAAAAGCAGAATCACAGGCTCTCCTTGCAAGACCTGCTTGAGGAGAGTCTTTGTTTTCACAAAGCGATTCAAGAGCCTGCTGAATCCTGGACGGGAGACCCGCTCGGCCGGGGTGTTGGGGCACCTGCCTCAGTCCCAGGCTGGCTCTGGGCCACGTCGCTGCCCACACGCTCCGGAGCGGGGCCCTCCTTGGGAGAAGGGGCCCGGGGCTGATGTCTCTGCCACCGTCTCTGCGAGGAGACGCCCGTGCTGAGTCTCAGGAGTACGAAAGCACAGCCCCACCCTGGCAGCTGTGTTTGTTTGCACGGAGAGGTGTGTCTGTTGGCGATCGCAAAATATTATGAGCCCATATGTCCAAGCTGATCATAACTGCGGAGACGTTTATTTTCAGATTTATCTGTGGTGCCAATGGCTCCCGTGTCATTAGGGAGCTGTTCTCCCAAGACAGCACAAGAACGACCGGGTGGGCGTGGCCGGGAGCCACCGGGAGCACCCTGTCCTTGTGAAGTTCGGTTGGTGGGCAGAATCAAATGCCCCTAACAGTGGCAGTGGTGACAGGAGTAATCCGGGAGCAGGTGAGTGAGCCCGGGGTGGCCTCCTGAGCTGCTCGTGGGCCCTGGTCTGGGCACTGCCCCCTGCACACGTTTACACCTGTTCGCTTACTTCTCCCAGCAACCCGATGAGATAGATGCTGTCCTCGCCCTCACTTTTCAGGTGAGGAAACTGAATCATGGGGTGAAAGTCTTGCTCAGACCAGCCACTAGGTGGGCGGAGGCAGAAACGGGGGACACGTCTGACTCGCGTCCACGATCTGTGCCCAAATGAAGGTGGGTGTTGAGCAAGGTCACAGTGCTGTGTACCCGCAGCTCCGGGGTCAAAACATGATTGAAATTATTTTTCATCAATCTCTCAAGGTAGCTTTATTAGTCACCCAGTGCCTAAAATCAATGGCATAAAACAGCACACGTTTACTGTTTACTGTTTCATAGTTTCTGACGGTCCAGCATCCGGGCACAATGTAGCTGGGTCCTCGGACTCAGGGTCCACTGTGAGTTTGTAGTCAAGGTGCCCACTGGGGCTGGAGCGTCTATAGGGGACCGTCTACCTTCCAGCCCACTCACCTGGCTGTGGTCGGGTCAGGAGGTCCCCCCCAGTCCCTCACCCGGCTGTGGTCGGGTCAGGAGGTCCCCCCCAGTCCCTCATCTGGCTGCGGGCGGGTCAGGAGGTCCCCCCCAGTCCCTCACCTGGCTGCGGTCGGGTCAGGAGGTCCCCCCCAGTCCCTCACCTGGTTGTGAGCGGGTCAGGAGGTCCCCCCCAGTCCCTCACCTGGCTGCGGGTGGGTCAGGAGGTCCCCCCCAGTCCCTCACCTGGCTGTGGTCGGGTCAGGAGGTCCCCCCCAGTCCCCCATCTGGCTGCAGGCACTCCTAGAAATCACGAGTCTTTGCTGGGGAGGCCACTGCCCGGTGGCCCCTCAGGAGCTCAGGCTGTGGGGTTTAGGGCTCCCCCCCACCTGCTAGTGTGTGCATTGGGCAGGGTTTCTCTCTGTGTCTGGCTTTCTCTGTTGATGAACTTTGGATAAGGATAGTGCCCTCCTTGTTGTGTCCTGCAAATTTTGACAGATAAGAATAAAAGCTCAGAACAGGACCCACGTAGGGGCCCAGCACCTGTCAGGCTCTGTCCCGCGTCTCCAGGGGGACGAGGGCGGCAGCAGAGGGCTCAAGGGGACCTGCCATCTCTCCTGCCATCGGAGAGAAAGGGGCCTCTGGAAACATCCCGTGTCGTTTGGGGGGAGGGGCGGGAGGTACGTCGTGGAAGTCTGAGTGCATTCCGTGTCCCGCCCCCTCTTCAGACCTTCCAGTCGACGCGGCTTAGCCCGCAGAGCCCACGAATACAGCTCCTGTTGCCTGTGCTTTCCCGTGGGTGCCTCCTACCCTGAGCCACAGACCCAAGGCTCCTGTGGACAGGCTGCTGGCACGTGTGTTGGTGCACAAGGTGGGGGCTCACTCACGTTCTCCCCTCCTCCCGCACGGCCTCGTCTGAACTGGTTATATCTGCAGGGGCCCCATTGGAAAAAGAGCATCACAGGGGCGCCTGGTGGCTCCGCGGGTTGAGCGTCCGACTCTTGATCCCAGCTCAGGTCTTGATTGCAGGTTGTGAGTTCAAGCCCCGTGTTGGGCTCCACGCTGGGCATGAAGCCTACTTTAAGGAAAAAAAAAGCAGCACATTCTGGGTTTCTGGGGATTAGGGCTTCTGCATAAGGATTTTGAGGATACAATTCAACCCACGACAGGATTTGGCTACTTCATCTGGATCAGGTCACAGAGACTCACGGAGGAGGGACGGCTTCTGAGCCCGTCTCTCGAGTCCTCGAGTGAGTGCTGGCTCACACTCTATGCACGGTGCCCCAGCCACCTCCCCCCCCCCCCCCCCCCCCCCGACTACTCTGTGTCCTTCTCCCTCCTGCCCGCTGGCCCCATGCACCTGCCCTCCCCACCCGGGCACCTTCCCGCTGGGCTCTGCTGCTGGGAGGGGCCGGGCTCGTCCCCTCCCTGTCCTTCCTGAGTGTGGTGTTCCTCAGCTCCACCTCGTCCCTTCCCACCAGGCAGGCCCCCCCCCCCCCCCAATGGTCCTGGGCTGCACCCTGCCCACCCTCCTCCAAACGCTTCCCTCCCTAACTCTCCACACTCCAACCTGCAGGAGCCATCTGTTCCCAGACAGCACCCTGATTGATGCTGCTCCCGGAGTTCCAGTCGTTTGTCTTAGACAAAGGGTGAGAGGAACATTGCGGAGAGCTGGGATGGATTACAGGTCTCCGGGGGCCTCTTGGAAGCCACCTTGATTCATTGGCAACAAATGGATCCTGCACAAGCGGAGTGAGAGGAGGTCTCCATTCCACTGCTCCCTATTCCTTAGCCGGTGCGCGCAGATTTGGCCGGACAGCGTGCGTAGCCACACCACCGGGGCAGTCCTGCTAAGGTGTGGTCCCCCCCACCCCCCCGCCACACACACCTTTTTAAAAATAGAATCTCTCGAGGCCAGGAACCAAAGTACAGCAGGCTTTGAACCCTTGTCAGAATCAAACACAACGCTGTTGATTCTGTTCGCGCCCCCCCCTCCCTCTTTCCCGAAGTACGAGGGGGCAGAGACTCACCTGCCGTGCCATGCGGTTGCCATGACAACCACCGTGCTCCCGTTCTTTGTGCGTCGCAATGAGCCTGGCTCCTGGAAATGTACTTCTGTGAGCTGCCCGCACAGTTACCTTTTATGATTATTGCTCAGAACGGAACCAGATGATTATTAAGTTTTGCCAGACATGGAGCATGGCTTTCAAGGTCTCAAACGACCCCCCCCCCCCCCCCCCCGCTCCTCCAGGTTATGTGACCGGCTTTTTGCATGAGCCGCTTCACGCCTTTGCTGTTTTGTGTAGAAATCCTTCCAAGGTCAAAGTCATGAATACATCGTAAGAATTCCTCTCGTGAGTCAGAGGTGGGCCTGCTGGTTGACGAGCTCACTCCCCGCCCTCTTAGATGGCTTCCTTGTGAAATGTTAAGACGTTTAGATTTTTTTTTTCCTGGGCAATAGACGTCTTTACAGTTAATTGCCACTTCACGTGCTTTCGGTAATATAATCATCCGTCTGCCCTCAAATGAAATGCGGTGTTCAGAGCTGCATTTATGATGCTGGGGTTCATTAAACGGAATAAACTTTAGAGGCACAAATAGAAATGTTGAAGGTCATTTGTGTCCAAGACGGTGAGTGGTGCCTGATGTGAACTCCATTCCATCCCTTATCTCAGCGAACAGCCCCGGAACCAGAAGCTGGCGTCAGCTTTTGGAAGCATTTTTTTCCTGCTAACCCTTTGTGCCGAATCTGTGTTTGGCAGAAGCTGCTTTCTGAGTTATCTCCGCAGGGGCAGGCGTTAGCAGAGGGCAGCTGAAAACAGGGTAGTGGGTGAGCGCCCAGACCCTGGAGCTGGGATATGCCCGTGTTCGAGTCCCAGTGGGGGACGCAGGCAAGCCATTTAGCCAATCCTGCCTCGGTTTCCGCTCCGTAAAACGGACGTAACATGGCAGCTACTTCGTATGATCCTGGAACAGACCAATGTTTATAAAATGTTCAGAACAGCACAGGACAAGTGCATTTAAATACTTGTTAAAGGAAGAAAATAAATATTTAAGAATTCTGTTCAATGGTGCCTTCACTAACAACTTCTCCCATTTTTAGTTTTATTCTTTTTTTTTTAATTTTTTTTAACGTTTATTTATTTTTGAGACAGAGAGAGACAGAGCATGAATGGGGGAAGGACAGAGAGAGAGGGAGACACAGAATCGGAAGCAGGCTCCAGGCTCCGAGCCATCAGCCCAGAGCCCGACGCGGGGCTCGAACTCACGGACCGTGAGATCGTGACCTGAGCTGATGTCGGACGCTTAACTGACTGAGCCACCCAGGCGCCCCTAGTTTTATTCTTTTTAAAAAATGTTTATTAATTTTGTGTGTGTGTGTGAGAGAGAGAGAGAGACAGAAAGAGAGACAGAGACAGAGAGACAGACAGAGAGAGGGAAAGAGAATCCCAAGCAGGTTCTGCACTGTCAGAGCAGAGACCAGCATGGGGCTTGAACTCATGAACCATGAGATCGTGACCTGAGCCGAAACCAAGAGTCAGACATTTAACCATCTGAGCCACCCAGGTGCACCCAGTTTTATTCCTGAGCTTAGATAACTGTCACTGAATCATGACAGTGATGTTAATATGGGCATGTTAGGAGGACATGATATTGTATACATTTCCCACAAATCTCATCCACAAATACGAGATTTCACACCTAGTTTGTACTCTACTTTTTTTTTTTTTAACCTCAGGAGAGTCACCAATGATACCTGAATGATGGGACAGAATGGTAATAACTTGTAGCATTTTTCTGAGTACTTGGTATGTGGCTGGGCACTGTAGCAAGTGTTTGATCTGAATTAGGTCATTGGGGCTCCAGAAAAAGCCTACGAGGTGGTTAAGAATTGAGGGGACTGAAGCTCACCGACCCAGGATCACCGAGCTAGTAGGTGGTAGATCAGGGATGTGAAATCGGGATTACTGTGTCTTCTCCCAGAGTCCCTGTTCTTTATTGCTACATATATTTCCCTGTTTGGGCTCAACTCTCTGCTGCTCCAAATCAATGTGTTAACTGACTGTCACCTGTTTATACTTGGAACACAGCTGGCCCACAATAAGTGCTGGATATATGAATGATTATTGATCCCTTTCCTTCTTGAAAGTTTTACTGTGACCTCATAAATCTGAAGTCCTGAAATCCCATATATTGTCAATTTTCTTAGATCCACCACCAACCAAGGGAATTTATGTATGTTTCCTCTCAGCTTCTCCATCTTGCCATAGAGTTGGGTGGGGGGGAGAGATTTTTAGTCGAGGTCTTAGAATTACCACGTGGTGGGGCACCTGGGTGGCTCAGTCAGTTAAGCGTCCGACTTCGGCTCAGGTCATGATCTCGCAGTTCATGAGTTCGAGCCCCGCGTCGGGCTCTGTGCTGATGGCTCGGAGCCTGGAGCTTCCTTCAGATTCTGTGACTCCCTCTCTCTCTCTGCTCCTCTCCCGCTCACAGTCTGTCTCTCAAAAATAAATAAATGCTAAAAAGAAATTACCACTTGGTAGCTCCATGACTTTGGCCAAGTTATTTGGCCCCCCCTAGTACTCAAGTTCTGTGTGTGGAAATTGGGATAATGATATTAGCTGTCTTATAAGATTATTGTAAATGTTAAAGAAAAAATGTGGGACACCTGTTGGACACAGCAGCTGGTACACAGAGGCATTCAGTAAGTGTTCATTATTATACTACTGTGAGTTATATCTTGTTAAAAGCCTCTTTGGTGTGGAGCTGGCCAAATATATGTCGTCCACTATTTTGTGGAATGTTTGTATGAATCCGAGATGACCTGTACCACTTACTCTGAGGTAACTCGTGTCATGGAACGGGATGGCCTTGGTTGTCTAATCAGCACCTTGGACAGCACACGAGGCTCCGCTGTGGATGGGGAGCACAATCTCACACTCAGACAAAACGAACGTGATCCTTTGTAATCACTGATTTGCCTACTGATTTTATACTGGTAGAGCCAACAAGTTGTTCTGTTATGAAAATATGACGTTGCTGTATTAATTCCTAGTGTCAGGACTAATGATGCCCACTTCCTTATCAGCTCACCAACAACTTTCAAGATGTCATATTTTAGCAGAGTATTATTTTGGAAAAGAACACGCTCATTACTGTTGTAGTCATTATTTTCATTGACATTATTAGTACCCCTTACATTTTGGACACAGATCTTGTCCTAACTTACTGCGATTGTGTGGTTGTCTTGAAAAATATATGTATACGCTAATTTTAATTCCTGAATTTTTTTACTTATCAAGTTACTTTTGGAAAGAAGAGATAATTTGTGTCAGAGGTAGCTCTGTTTAGGTAATTACTGCATCAAAGAAAAAAAAATGTGTGTGTTTTTTTAAACTGAGCCTGTGTAGACTTCCCACCCCCCACCCCATCTCCAACTAACCAAAATTATTCCAGACAATGTGGACTTCATGGGTTCTCCACTAAAGGACACAGACAAGTGTTACTCTTTCATTTATCAGAAGCTCTCTTATTGATTTTGGCTTTACCATTATGCCTTAGCCTCACGTCAGTGAACACATTTATAGGCATTGAAGCAATTAATAGCACAAGCAACCCATTACTCAGTTTAAGCCATGCCTTGGAACCTACTATAACAGCAGTTTAATGATTCATGGAGTTAATGTGGGATCTGAAATTCCTGAATGCCCTTCTGTCAGTTGGAACCTTTTCTTTTAAGCTTGTAATTCATACTTAATTCTAATGTTAAATGGAATTGCTAGACTGTTTGTTATGTTGGGAGGCTAATGTTTGAATACAATGCTTAGGATAACCGGAATATCCCTTTGTGGAAAAGAATTGACTTCACCCGGAAATTTCCCTGGAATGTGCTCTGCATCTTTGCGACACTGGAGAGACCCATTGGGATGCTTACATATTGAGTTCCTGCTCTGTTTTTTCCGGTTCCCATCTCCCCTTACTATATGTATGAATTTTGTCAAGAATACATACTTATTTTTTTAAGTTTATTTATTTTGAGAGAGAGAGAGCAAGTAGGGGAGAGGCAGAGAGAGAGGGAAGGGAGGAAGGGAGGAAGGGAGGAAGGGAGGGAGGGAGGGAGGGAGGGAGGGAGGGAGGAAGGGAGGAAGGAAGGAAGGAAGGAAGGAATTCCAAGCAGGCTCGGCACACTCAGTGCAGAGCCTGATGTGGGGGTCAAACTCACCCTGTGAGATCATGACCTGAGCCAAAGCTGGTTGCTTAACTGACTGAGTCACTGAGGCACCCCAAGAATGCATACTTCTATTAATCGGACGGTGATAACTCATCAGGCTTACAACTCACTGTTGCCCGAGCAACCCTTGCCAAAGCAATAAAAGAAGAAAAACAATTACGAATTATAAGAATTGGTAAGAAAGGACAGAATTATCATTATTTGTATTCTATTACTTTTTTAAATAACAAGCTAAGCCAAAGTTGTTTATGTTTTAAACTAACATTTCTTCATGCCACATTTGAATGCCTGTGAACATGTACACGTGAACACAGGAGAGATGAAGTGAGAAATATTTCATATGAATTAAGCCATGGGAAACATATTGTGAGGCTCTGGGGAGATGGCACAATTATATAAATTTTCTTCCCGGTATTCCAGCCCCTCTCTCCTCTGCTGCCTGCATATTCCCACTGACCTCTGCAAATGTGATGTGGCAGGCACACTGGCAGAGACTCGGTTTCCCAGGTGTGGCTTGAGTTTCCACACCTGGAGTTGCCCCTCAGGTCACCCCTTTTTTGTCATTCCTGATTCATATCCAGTCACTCACTTAATAAAGATGGGCTCAGTGATTTTTGTGGGTCAGGCAAGGTAAAGGTCGGAAATGAACAGCACATAAACACAACCTCTGGATGGTCACAGCACAGCAAGCTGTCACTTTTAGTGTGTGCACACATGCTTTCTTTCCATTGAACAGGCTACATCCACTTTCCATCCCACCAATGACTCATATGCAGCCTTGTAATGTCACTTACGTTCCATACATATCACTTAAAATGTTACCTGTGTTTGCGGACTCTGTTTTTCCAAGTAGACCATAAGCTCCTTGAGGACACAGGCTACCTCTCACGTCTTTCAGTATCTCCCACAGAACTTAGTATCTTACCTTCGGAACAGTAGGAGAACCATGTGTATTTGTTAAATCAGGGACTAACTGGCAGAGAACAGCCCATGTCCTGCCTGGTGTTTTGTAGTTTAATTTTTAAAGACTCGTTTTGGAATAAGCTTAGGCTCGCATAGGCATCACAAAAATAGTGGTGAGCTCCTGTGTACCCTTTACCCAGCTTATCCCAGGGACTACATACATCCTTCATAACTGTGGCCCACTTACCAAAAGTTGACATTGACACAATACAATTAACTATGGCACAGATATTTTTCAGAATTACTTTAATCTGAGTTTAAAATTTTCAGCCTATCTTCATCTTTTCTATGAGGTCATTTTTACCATTATCCAGATACAAACGTTCCTGGGTCTTTGTTTTCGTTTTGAGAAGCCTCTGAACACCCTTGCTTTGCTCTCTGAGTGCCTTTTATGCTGAAACTTTCGACGGGGGCAAGTTGGAGGTCTCTAGGAGTCGGACTCAGAGGTGCAGCGCGTTCACGGGCATCGTGCAGAAGTGGCAGTCGAGACACAGACGTTCCATCCCACTTGGGATAAACATGCTTACTTATCCTCTCTCTTACCCTTGTCCAAACGTAAATTATAGCTGCACGTTGTTTCAAGGGGCACTTGAATGGCTTTGCTGTCATAGCATGCTGTGCTCGCTCATCATTGTAGCTGCAGACCAATGATAAGTCCCAAGTGCTCACGCTAATTTAGGAACGATTGTCACATCAGCCCCCAGGAGGGGCACAGGTGCCAGCTCAGTCTGTATATTAGAGGACATTTTGGATTTTGTTTGGATTGGCCTGTCCTCCCCCAGATGGCGATGGGCACTGAATAAAATGTATTCTACTAGCATTTCTTACAAGTTTGCTGGACTGTCTGATGAGGGGGGGAATGAAACTACTGGCCCAGATGTGCGTTTTCTTAGAGATACTTTAGCAGAACCATCGGGACCCGCTCAATTTTGCCAAGGTCCTTTGAGAAATAGCCCACCACACCCTGCCAACCGAGAGCCGCCATCCCAAGAGGGGTCTCACCTGATTAGAGCCAAGTCCAAGAGGTCGCATGGGCCAGAGCAGCGTGGATCCCAAGGAGGGTCAGAGATGGCATCCTCAGGGCAGTGTCGTGGAAGTGATAGAAAGCTTGTCCGAAAACATCCTGAGGTCTGATAGGCAGGAGATCAAACTCTTAGCTTCCACTGTGGCATTGAAAATAAAATAAGGCATTGGAGTAAGATACATAATAAGTAAAAGGCATTGAAATAAGAGACATAATTTTAGGGGTGCCTGGGTGGCTCAGTCGGTTGAGCGTCCGACTGTGGCTCAGGTCATGATCTCACGGTTCGTGAGTTCCAGCCCCGCGTCGGGCTCTGTGCTGACAGCTCGGAGCCTGGAGCCTGTTTCGGATTCTGTGTCTCCCTCTCTCTCTCTGCCCCTCCCCCACTTGTGCTCTGACTCTCTCGGACTCTCAAAAATAAATGTAAAAAAAAAAAAATTAAGATACATAATTTTAAACCGGCCACCGTATTTTGCCCACAAAGACAGGATGCGGAGATCATGCCACAAAGTAGTGGCACGGGTGGCAGACCAGAAATCACTGAGATCAGGAAGGTATTCCAGCACGCTACCTCAGTTTACATTCTACCCCACCCTTCATATTCCAGACTGTATCTGTGACTCACATCCAAATTCTTAATGTCACAGCGCAGCGAAATGAGTCAGACTTCTCGTCTTCTCTGGTGTCCAAGATGAGTGTGCTCTTCAGTCTGGTGGTTCTTGGGTGGTGGCCAACCACTGGGGGGGGGGGCGACCAGCCAGTGATTCTGTCCACGGTGGCTGCCACATAAGACATGAGTGTCTCTGGCCTTGTCACAGGAAGACCGGAGGCACCGACAACACAATAAAGTTACTCAGTAGGACGAAGGAGATAGAAGGGAGAGATTAGGTCTTTCTTGGTAGAAACCTCCTGCTTAGCGACTCAAATGGTTATCTCTTAAAAAAAGTGAGTTTCTCTTGTCTGTTCACTGAGAAGAAGAAGGAAAAGAAAAAGGTTTCGGACCGGGAAGCAGCTTGCGCAGTTTTCCAAGATCGTGTTTTTCTCAGCGATTCCCCCCCTGGCATCAGGAAGAGAGTTGCTGAGAGCCAAGTTGGCAACAGCTCATGAGGCAGCCATGTCTTGAATCCTCCCCGTTCCGGGGTTGACGTGAGAGAGTAACCCAGGCATTCATTTCCCTGGTGCAGCGGGGAGCCATGTGATCTCCCGCATCTTGTTGCCGGCTCAGGATTGCTTCTGTTGGGTTTTATTACGTCCCAAGGCCTCCAAATGGAAACTGCCGGAAAGTAATTTCCGCAGCCAGTGTTAGCATGAAGTGTAGACCTTCAATTAACATTATACTAAGTCCACTAACAAAGTCATAAACTAGGGTAGTGAGGAAACAGTCTGCCTCTGGTCTCTATGTTACAACTGGAATTTATACCAATAGCTCAAGAGTGGGTGTTTCTACGCAACGCACGGAACTGGAGTCAGGAGACTTTCCCCCGTTTTTTGGCCTGAAAATCAGCTATGCGAAGTCATGTTAGAGAAGCCCAAGGCTTAGCGGATCCTTTGCATATGAATAGACACAGGCTTAAAAATACGTTTTGTTATCTTCAGTGGAAAAAGCCTAACCATCTCGGATTTTGCTGTATGAGAGGAAAACAGACAGAAGTATCTTCATTCAAAGACTATAACAGAGAGCACACAGACGCAAGGAACAGATTTCCTGGTCTGCACGCTTCCTATTCACAAGCTCCGAGGAAGGATGCTTGATGAGAAATGTGCTCATAATGTGAGAAACATAGGGGGTTCCCCGCTGCAGACCCAGCCCAGCAGGTGCCATTATGCAGGGGGTGGGGTGGGGGTGGGGGTGGATCTGACCACACCTGCTAGCACTTACGGTATTTTTAGAAGTCAGAAACTCGGGGCGCCTGGGGGCTCAGTCGGTTGAGTGTCCGACTCCGGCTCAGGTCATGATCTCACGGTTTGTGGGTTCGAGCCCTGCGTCGGGCTCTGTGCTGACAGCTTGGAGCCTGGAGCTGCTTCGGATTCTGTGTCTCCCTCTCTCCCTGCCCCTCCCCTGCTTGCATTCTCTCTCTCTCTCTCTCAAAAATAAATAAACATTAAAAAAAATTAGAAGTCATTAACTCAGCTAGATGTGTTTTTTTTTTTTACATGAATTGTTTGGATTTTGAAATATTGGCAGATAGCTCCAGTTAAAAAATGAGCAACCAATAAAAAAACAACAGTGTGTGGATGAACACATCCACAGGCTGCCTCCCGCTGGTGGGGATGCCAGCCTTCCATTCTTACTGTGGACAGAGCCAACTTAGCTTTGCCCAAAAAGGAGGTTGGTTGCCTCAGGACAGAACAAGAAAAAATGATCGCGTTTTCTTAATCCTGAGCCAAAGAAAACCTTGACAGGGAGAAACCAGGAGTGATGGGTCTAAGGGCTCAGCGCCTTCCTGGAAGGCAACACGACTCTGTTCCGGCAGGAGAATGTGTCATGTCAAAGCCTTGTTGCTTAGGGGCGTTTTATTTATTTCTTTACACAAGCTGTGTTCAATTTTGTTTTTTCCTACCAAGACAGTGTGCTAAAGAATGGAACTAAGTCCTTTTTGATGAACCCTGAATCCTGCAGCTTTTTTTTTTTCCCCCACAATGTCATAAACTAGAGAAAAAGGATAAGGGCACAGTGTATTTTTAACATCTGTGTAAAAATAAAATTAAGACGTCCACGTCCTAGCCCGCCTACACTGGTGATGACATGGCATGAATTGCCGATAGAGATGGGGGGCTTTTTCACAGGGGCTGCAAAATGATACTTTCCTTTCCTCCCACTGATGCGATATTTTATGGTCGTTCTGAATCGGGTTTGCCCCCCTGTGACATTCTCCCAGCCAGGGTCTAGGGGAGCACTGTCTGATAAAAATACAGCAGAAGCCCCGAATGTGAGCCACAAATATAATTTTAAATTTTCTAGTAGCCGCATTACAGAACATAAGGAGAAACAGGTGAAATGAATTTGAATAATATATTTGTACTTAACCGAACGTACTTAAGTATTATCACTTCGATATGTAATTGGTATAAAATGGTTAATACTTTATTTTATCTTTTTTTTTTTCTTTTTTGCTTAAGTTGTGAAAATCTGGTGTGTCCTTTACACCTAGAGCACATCTCAGTTGGGACTGGCCACGGGACAAGTGCTCAACAGGCAGAGGTCCTTAGCGGCCACCGCCCTGGACTGCAGAGATTCGTATGGGATTCGGAGACAGGCTGAATCTCTCGCGATCCACATTGTGCGGGGTCCTAGGGAGTCTGTGGGAGGAGATTTTGCTGTTACAGACCTTGTAGTCTTGTGGGTTCTTTTTTTTTTTTTTTAATTACAAGTGAAACAGTTGGAGACCATGCTAAATACATACAGCTCAGTCCCAGGAACCCCTTCCTGCCACACCTGCTTCTCCCAGTTGTTCCTGACACAAACGGACATGCAGGGGGCAGACGGGGTGCCCTAGCCCGGCGTGGTCACTGCCCCGAGTCTTGACTCCGCGGCCCAGGACCCTTTGGTTCCAGAGCGTTGCCCCCTCTCTGCAGCCACTGTGTATGCTGAGGACACAGCGGGCACCTCAAACCTGCCACAGGCTGCAGATTGTACTAATTTTATTTTATTTTATTTTATTTTATTTTATTTTATTTTATTTTAT